>NC_064812.1:12056459-12290662 GCF_023721935.1 Panthera uncia | reverse complement strand
CTCTCTCTCTCTCTCTGTCTCTCTCTCTCTCTCCCCCCCCCCCCCCCAAAATAAATAAATACACATTTTAAAAAAATGTAGGCAGAGGAAAGATTTAAAGCACAGGTGAGGAGAGCATAGCTTTCCTGGAAAAACAGTGCCAATCGATTTGTCCAAAAAGGTGAGGTGGGATCATAAGTGGGCAATGAGTTTGAAGCTTAGAAGTGAGTAGCTTGATGTGAGGCACAATGCAACATAAGTAGAGCAAACTGTCTAGTGCCAAGACAGGGAAGAAGGTAAGAATACTGGAGACCTACTTCTTGTGGGGCAAACTGAGTGGTGAAAACTAGATTGAAAAGTTTTGAGGGTTCTATTGGATAAAAGAATGGAGAGTCTACACACACTTCCTCCTTGCTTTGTCTTTTATTCTGCCAATCCAGATTCTAATATTTTTAATATTTTTAGAGACTCATATTTATCCTCCTTCTTTCCTTTCAATAATCATTCTTTGATATTCTTCTCCATATACATAGTTCAAATTGAATGCCAAAATATTGTTTTAACTCTCAAAATGTGTTCACAAGTGGCTTTGTCACTGTATTTTCACAGGTAGTGTAGCTCTAGGTACTATGACATCTGCAATTAAGAAGACGACCAGAGGGAGAGTGAGATACAGGATAACTTAGAAATTATTGTCTCTTCAACAAAACTTTGTGGGAGCCGAGGATGGTGCACCAGGACAAGAAAAGGTCTGACGACTTGAAGGGGGTGGTGAAGCATGGCAGCTGCCTCCAAGTAGTTGATGGAGTGAAATGTGAGTAAGGGATTGGTCACATGAGGATGAATGGTGGGGAATTAGAAGGAGAACGCTATTGACCCAATCTGAGGTAGAAAGTATATATAGAAAGAGATATGCAATACTGCCGTGAATTGACTCAAGAAGTATTATGCCAATGCATCATAGGATGAGGAGCATCCTAAAGTGGACAGTGTCCTTCATTGGACACTAGGGTGGGCCACCCACATCTCCCATCAAGGGAGAACTTGTGCCCCAGCTGTAAGTCCTTCCAGTGATTGCCTTAGTATTAGATACCACCTCAGAGAACCTTCCAAGGACAACCCAAACTCAATACTGATCGATGGGGGGATTTAAAGGCCTGACCCAACTTTAAAAAACTCTGGAGAGCCAGTCTACGTCAGCCCTTGCCATGGGGTCAGCTAAGGGTTTTGAGACTGCATTGTGGCTTGACTCCTTTCCTTCCCAATCCTACTCCTTCCTCTTCCCATCAACAGGTATTGATTCCAAAGCTTAACTTAAAATATCCTGCATGCTTACTCTAACTTTGTCTCACAATCTGTTTCCCACGAAACCCAACATATAACAACACTTAACATATCAAAGTACAAGACATTTTCTTTTTTGGTAATTTCAATTATTTGAACATGAATGAGAAATTACGGACTTTCATTTTATCTTTCCCTGTCACTCTTTAAGGGCTATGTCCCTTCCTCCTTGCCTCTATCTTCTCTCTCATTTTTATTTTATCCTTTCTTTTTTCCCTCTGGTTGTTGCCTTTTCTTGACTTGGATCAAGGCTACTGGGATAAGACTGAACACGAACCATCATTATCTCAGGATTACTAGAATGAGCCCAAAGCAGAAACGATCTTCAGGACCATGGGCAGCAACATATATGCCACCCCTTCCACCCCCAACATTGTAATTCTCTCAATAGCTATGTCAAGCAGACTCAGAGAACTCTCTGTCTGTGATGTTGGTACTGATGATGTGACTCCTGCCTTAAGATGGGTAGATTTGTCTTCTGAGTTGGTATCCAACTTCAAGAGATTCCGAGCTTGACTTTCTCATGTATTCTGCAGCTCTGGCAATATCCCTACCTTTCCTTAGCATCCTGCCTAAGTATTAGATTGGCATATGGATGTCTCAGCCGGACAAATCTTACTGAATCATTGCAAACCACTTATGATCTTCTTTGTACATGACTGCCTGGCTTGCCTAACCAGTAAAAACAGCTGGAGAGTAAATAATACCCTTACTACATTACATGAAGCAGTTAAATTTCTTACTCTGTTGAAATGTATCATTTACTCTAGTCAAAATGTCTTCTGTGGAACATATTTGGAGCATCTTTTTTCCCCATTCATCTTTTAAACATACTTGTCCTTTTTACTTAAAAATTGTTTTAATTTTTTATTTTTTTTAATTAAAAAAACTTTTTTTTACTTAAAACTTTTTACTTGTGGGGAGCCTGGGTGGCTCGTCGGTTAAGCGTCTGACTTCGGCTCAGGTCATGATCTCACAGTCTGTGGGTTCGAGCCCCGCATTGGGCTCTGTGCTGACAGCTCAGAGCCTGGAGCCTGCTTCAGATTCTGCGTCTCCCTCTCTCTCTGGCCCTCCCCTGCTCATGTTCTGTCTCTCTCTGTCGCAAAAATAAATAAAAACATTAAAAAAATTTTTTTTAAATAAAAAAAACAAAACTTTTTACTTGTGCCTTTTTACTTAAAATTTTAATATAGGGACTCTTTCTAGAGTCAGCTAGAACAGCTGACTGTTCTTTCTAGAACAGCCCCCATTCCCTTTGCCTATATGTAAATAAAATATATTATAGGAAAAGAGAGAGAGGGCCCTTAAAAACTACTAGTCTACAAGTTTCTTGAAGGCAGAGATTTTACCTTTGTTGATTGCCACTGTATGACTAGAATAACCAGAAAGGATGAGTGTTAAAACAATAATATAATTTAAAAAGTTAAGTTGAACCAAGTTGAATAAAAGGCTGTAATTGTGGGAAATACAGTAACAATGCTTATTTTAAGGGAAGTTTTTTCCTGCTCTGAGGGGACAAAATCAAAGTTCTATGCTACTGACATAAAGACAGAGTTTCAATGCATCGCAAATTCAGAGCAAAGAACACAATAACTCTGTCTTCCCCAAAAGGTGGTTTTGTGCTTTTTTTGATAAGGTACTGCCTCAGACTTCACAGAGGAGATACTATTTCTGCCCAGGGGATTGGAAACTGTCCTTGGAGGGGAATGAAAGTTAACTTGAGGTACTGTTCTCAGTGATTCTCTTTTCAAATGGGTTGAGAAATGGTTGGAATGACCTGCCTTGAGTATAAGGACAGTCCCTGCTGTCCCTATGCCTTAGGCAAAGACCATAAAATAGTAAAGCCATTGCAAACAGTCTCTACTTTAAGACTACTACTAATAATAATAACAGGAAAATAATAACAAGGAGAAAATAAGCATCATAATAATGGCTTCTATGTAAGGGTCCATATTATGTCCCAAGCACTATTATAAGCATTTACAACATCTAATTCTCCTACCATCTCCTGTAATGTGTTATCCTCCTTTTACAAATGTGAAAACTCAGAGTTGGGCCAACTAAGTTACTCGTTCAAAGCTAAAAAGTGAAAGCAAAACAAAGAAGTTTGTTAAATGAATGTATATATTCCATAACCTCGATGAGCTGTACAGCAAATTGTCTAAAATTAATTCTTCCAACAAATGCTTGAAACAGCATAGAATCTTTGAAACTAGAGCAATGGCTTGGCTTTTCTAGACAGATCATGTTGAACATGGATCAAAATATCTGAAAATTGGGGATCTGGTCCCCTCTGCCTTTAATGGAGGCAAAAGGGTGGGGGAATTTCCTTTTTCTCCATCTCACTGTAAAGTCTGTAAGGTGTTTTCCCAGTTTTTAAAAAATAATAGTGTTTGAACATCACTGTCAGACAAGAAATAGTGAACAGACCTCCTAAGTAAAGTGAAAAGAGGATCTGCATTCTGGTTTGATCAAAACCAGCAAGACAAAAATATGCTTTGTGCACTTTCTTTGACCATGTGGGTTTTCTACCTGGATCAAATGAATCGAAAATTCTTCACACCACCCTGACCTTCCTGTCCTCCAAGCCCCTGCACAGACAGAGACATAGATGGCACCTTTGTGATTGAGAAACACTGGACTCTGTGCCCAGGACCTGGATCGGCCGTGGCAGGATGGGCAAATCCTTTCACTTCTGTGGACTCCGGTTCCGCCTTTTGGATGAGGCAACAACAACCCCTGGTTTCTTTCAGCCATGAGCTCTTTGATTCTTCATCACAATAGACGTTATTATCAATTCTTCAAAAATATACTTCTTTGATCATTCTCTAGGAACTTCTTATATTATTGAGAAGGCAGTCGGATGAAACTAACAGACTAATTAATTCCTTTTTTCAACAAGTCTCTTTTGAATGCCTCCTTTGGGCAACATGTGGGCTCAAGGCTAACACAGCGAAACTAACAAACACTTCTGTCCTCATCAAGCCTTAATTCTACTAGAAGGAGATGTCCAACGAACAAGCAAACGAGTAAAATAAAAACTGGGCCACATAATGAAAAATGAAATAAAGTAGGGAAACAAAGCGGGCAGTAGGAAGGGGTTCTTATTTTAAACAGAGTGGTCGAGAAAGATCTCACTGACCAGGCGCAAGTGAGAGATGGTGGAGCCAATGGAGAGAGGTAACTACGGAGATAAGCAGAAGAAAGAGCTTGCTAATCAGGAGTTCAATGCAAGAACCCTGAGGCAGAAGCAGCTTGGTGAGGTAAGGGAAAGCAAGACCAGGGTGCCTACAGCAATGTGAGTTAAGGGATGGCATGATCTGACTTCAGATGCTCTGTCTTCTCCAATGAAAAGAGATGGAAATGAGACAAGGGTAAAAGCAAGATGGCCATGCTGACAGCCCTTTTCTAAAGGACTGCAGTGTGGAGGTGACTGCCTCATACACAGTGTGCCTGGGTGCCCTCCATCAAATGTAAGTCTGCAGAGTTCATTCTTAGGTAGTGACACAAACACCTGCCGTACCTCTCCAGATAAGGTTTGATCATGGCTTATTGAAAAATATGTGGGATTTTCAAAACAATAGGAGATAAAGTATAAGTCATTTATAAATTCTTCCTTACCTTTGGAGCAGGGGAAGTCTTATACCACATTAAACCATATGGCACAAATAAGTTAATACGACTACTGTGTAAAAGACACTGAAGCCTTCAGGGGCAAAAGACCAAAAGCCTGATTTTTTTTTTTAATGGAGAAAACCATAAACAGACAAATCACAGAAAATCTGTAAAAATAGGCTTTAAATATGTGAAAAGATGTTCAATTTCACTCATAATAAACACTAAGATATCATTTTCACCTATCAGATCGGCAAAAATTCAAAAATATAAAAATATATTTCATTGATAATGCTGTGGGTAATAGGCAGTCTCATACATTGTAGGTGGGAATACAAACTGATACAAACATTTTGGAAAGACATTTGGAAAGAAAAAAACTACATTTTTACTTAGCAGTGACCCGTTATACCTGTATTTAGGAATTTATCATAAAACTATATTTCTAATAGGAAGATGCATATGCAAGAACTTTCCTTGGAACATTATTTATAACTGCAAAATATTGGAAACAATCTGAATGCCCAGTACCTTGGATAGCGATTGGATAAACGTCGGTACATCCATACAATGGAGTCCTATACACTTGTAAAAAGAATAAGGAAGATCTTTCTAGACTGATGTGGAGTGATTTCTAGAATATGTTGTTCAGTGAAACAAGCAAAGTGCAAAAGATTATCTATAGTATGCCACCCTTCTTGTATGGAAGAAGGAGATAGAGGAAAATAAACACGCACCTACACAATTATGCAGAAAAAGTACAGGAAGGATAAACCAGAAGCTAATAAGATTGGTACCCACATGGAGTGGGTAGAGAGAGGGTAGAAAGAGAGGTAGAAAAAGTGAGAAAGGGTGGAGATAAAGTCTCTGAATATTTATGTAACATATTTTAAGAGCTTTTGACTCTTACAACAATGATGATAGTCATATATTGAAAAATATGTGTGTAGGTGACTAAAATCAGGATGTGAGGAAAATCCAATGGAATGTAAATAGCAACAAATAAACCTAACTATATTACAACAGAATAGCATTGCCACGCTGATGCGCGTGAGGAAGAGAAAAACTAAGTTACTTTGAACACAGTATTTCGACTGTATATTATATGGCTAAAGACAAGAAGAACCCTGGACAGAGGTACCTGGGTGGCTCAGTCGTTTAAGCGTCAACTTTTAATTTTGGCTCAGGTCATGATCTCACGGTAGATGAGTTTAAGCCCCACATCAGGCTCTGCCCTGACAGTGTGGAGCCTACTTGGGACTCTGCCTCTCTCCCTCTCTCTCTGCCCCTCCCTGCCATCTTAAAATAAAGAAACTTAAAAAAAAAAAAAAAAGCTTTTTTTTTTTTTCAAAAAGAACCAGGTGCCTGGGTGGTCAGTCTGTTAAGTGTCGGACTTCAGCTCAGGTCATGACCTTGGCGGTTCGTGGGCTCAAGACCACGTCCAGCTCAATGCTGACAGCTTGGAGCCTGGAGCCTGCTTCAGATTCTGTGTCTCCCTCTCTCTCTTTGCCCTTCCCCTTCCCCTGATCGTGCTCTCTCTCTCTCTTTCTAATAAATAAACATTAAATATACTTATTAGTAAATATATATATATATATATATATATATATATATATATAAAATAGATGTAGGGGTGCCTGGGTGGCTCAGTCGGTTAAGCGTCCAACTTCAGCTCAGGTCATGATCTCGCGGTTCGTGAGTTCGAGCCCCGCGTCGGGCTCTGGGCTGATGGCTCAGAGCCTGGAGCCTGCTTCAGATTCTGTGTCTCCCTCTCTCTCTGCCCCTCCCCCATTCATGCTCTGTCTCTTTCTGTCTCAAAAATAAATAAATAAACGTTAAAAAAAAATAAAATAGATGTAAAAAGGAGAACCCTGAACAAAGATTGTTGATATATACTACAGTAGTACAATTGTATGTTAGTGTTTCCTACGGTATATTGTTAGCAGTAAATTTATTTTCACAAGGACATAGGTTAACAATACTGAAATGTTACATGTATTCTAAGACCAAGCAAATAGGTAAGGATATTGTGGACAATGAGAACCAGATTTCTCACTCTCAGAGAAAGGATTTACAAATATGGAAAAGAAGATGGCAAGAATAAACCCTGTGGTGTTGAATTAGAATCAAAAATATCAGTATGACCTCATAATTGTTAATATATATACAAATAGTTAAATAGATACAAGTGTGTGTGCAGATAGGGATGTGTATCTGAATTCTGCCTCTCATCTCTGAGTGAGCCTAGGTGCAAATGGCACCTCAACAGCAATGAACACACCTAGCACCCACATACTGGTTCCCAAAAAACAGTATCCAACAAAAATAACCAAGGCTTCTTGGAGAAATGGCTGATTCCAGGGCTGAGGCAAGGAGCCAATGTGAAGGTCCTAATGGTCCAATCAGGATCAACATGTGTAAGAAAATTAATAATGACTGTAACGGGTTGTACCTTTCATAGACTGAAATAAACATCCATGAGTTCATACTGATACAAAGTTTTTAAAAGGATGAAGAAATAAGTGGGGGAGAAGGGAAAACTCTTCCTTGCAGCAGAATCTAATTAATAAAACTAGAGGAAATAATAGAAATAGAAATTCACCATTGGGAGAACACCGCAGCAGTAATCGTCGTAGAGAAGAACCATGAAGGCAGTGAAATGAACTGGGGAAAGTATGATGAGAAACAGGTTATTTGCATAGTCTCAAGATATCTCCCCACAAAGTAGTTACTAAACACAAAGGGGGAAACTGTTAACTTCACAGGGAAGAAGTCTGGCAGATACAACCTTATGCAAGCGTTCCTATTAAATTGCCATTCATAATAAGACCTTGACATATGTACCTCCTGGTAAGAGGCACAAACATGCATGCCCAAATGTAATCATGGGGGGGAAAACCATACTGACCTAAATTGAGGGATAGTCTACAAAATAACTAGGCGGGACTCTTCAAAAGTGTCAAGGCATAAAGGACAAAGACCAGATTGAAGAAGTAATAAGAATACATGACATCCAAATGCAATATGGAATCTGGACTGGAGCCTGGACTGAAAAAGAACATTAATGGGACAACTGGTAAAATTTGCATAAAGTGTATAGATCTGATCATGCAATTCATCTCAGCATTAACTTCCTGGCTTCATTATTTTAGCATGATTATATAGGAAACTGACATTTGGGGAAGCTGGGTGAAGGGTATATGGGAACCTGGCGATATCGTTTTGTAAATGTAAAACTATTTTTAAATTAAAAGTTAGAAATTTAAAACTAAAGTGAAATCAGTACAAAAATGAAGTTATTAATATTCTCCCCCTTCCACATACCTTGCCGTAGAACACCCTTGAGATAACTGCTTTTATCAATTTGGTGTATTTTAAAGTGTACAATTCAGTGGCCGTGAGTAGGTGCATGTATTTTTATATCACTCTTTTGTTGTATCTGACGTTCAGAATCTCAGGCTTATGTTTATTTTATTCAATGTGAAATCCTCAGCACTTAAAAAAATTACTCTTGGGGGTTGCGCCTGGGTGGCTTAGTCGGTTAAGCACCCAACTTTGGCTCACGTCATGATCTCAGTTCGTGAGTTGGAGCCCCGCATTGGGCTCTGTTGCTGACAGCTTGGAGTCTGGAGCCTGCTTCAGATTCTGTCTCTCTCTCTCTTTCTCTGTTCCTCACCTCCCCCCTCCGCTCTCTCTCTCTCAAAAATAAATAAACATTAAAAAAAATTTTTTTAATTACTCTTAGGCACATGTCAGCTCTCAGGATACAATAACTCAATATTCATCCATTAAATAGATAAACAGCAGATATGGCTTATATCTGACACTTGTCATTTGCTAGCTATATGATTTTGCAAAAACTGTTTAACTTCCCTGAGTCTTGATTTTATCATCAGGCAAATGGGCGTATCTTTGCCCCGCTCATGAGGTCATTGTGAGGGTCTGATGAGGGGTATGTAGAAAGCATGTAGCAGAGTGCCTGGTTCTGATTCTCCTTTCTTCCGCCCTCAAAACCTTTCTAGTAATTTTGAAGCGATCATATTAGATGCCACATCTAGTGTGTTGTTACTGGTTTTGTCATTTTGACCCGTGAGTTTGAGTCCACCAAATTACTTTTAAAATGGGGACTTCTCTGCTTCAGGAAAGTTCATGTGAACCTCTTACCTCTTATCTAGATTTATTTTAACTCCCCCTTCCCACAGGTTAAACTGCCTAGATAATCCTTATTTGTAACAGTATCTTGATTGTATAGGATCTGCCTCACGAAATCCTTTGTATTCAAGGCCGTTGAGGGGGAATTGGGAGACAGGGCAGGGAACCATCACTTACTAGGACCTTCCTCTGGACTGAGTCGGGTGATTCAAGATCGTTCTTTCTGTTAAAGTCGTGAAGTAGGAATGACACCCATTTTAGGAAACTCAGGAAACAGAATGTCAAGTAGGTCAGGTACCCAGGCAGCATCCCCTAAGACTAGAATATAAAATCCGTAAATGTGTAATGTAAAAATAAAAATACAGACAAATAAACAAACTAGAAGCCCTTGGACAGGCAAAAACAGTTATCTATCACAGCCTGTATTCCTCACATCAATAAAGGCAGAAATTTTGTGGCTTTTCCCCGCTCACATTCCACTTTTGCATATACCTGCATCTCTCCTCTTTGTTGGTGGAACCTTTATTGTGGTCCTACTGTGTGTGTAGGAGAGTGCTATGCTTCTTTCAAAGGTAGCAACGATTCCTTCCACTTGGTTCCTTCCACGTGATGCAGAGCCCTTACTTGACAGCTCTTGACTCACACACTATATGCAAAACATTTTTAAAAGATGATTAAAAAAAACGTGCCCCCTCCTTCATCCTCCCTTTTGTTTCTCTTTAGTCTTGTGGATGGAATCACTCCACCTAGCACTCACCCCTTTAAGAGCCAGCAGAGTTGGTTGGGGCTGGGGACCCAAGGTCAAAGATCTGGATCCCACAGCCTGAGGAGGGGCGGCGGCTTCTCTGTGCAGAAGCTATACCCCTTTTCCCTTCCCCGTTCTCCCTTCACATTGGTGCTACTTGGTCTGAGGCTGCTTTTCCTACTGTTTGCTTTGAACATATAGTTGCTATTTATAACCTTCCTTTTACAGTTCACATGCCCTTTTCCATAGACTAACTCTTTCCACGTGCACCAGCAGCCTGCGAAGTAATTATTATGAACCGCATCTTGTAGGGGAACGTGGAACCTCAGAAGCATTTGCCTCAAGATCGGTGGTCCCCAAGTGGATGGTCAAGACTTGGACTTGGGAGCATCGCTCTTTTGAACCTACTCTGGCCCTCTGAACATAACTACCTCACAAGTAACCTAGAGCAGACATCACAAACTCCTCTAAACAGCAGGTCTGGCCCTAGAAAGCACATGAGTTTCCAACCCTGAGCCCTTTGTCCCTTTCTCTCTGATAGGACTGTAGGTGTCAAGCTACAGAAAAATTGAAGGTAATATGGAGGTTTTCATGAGCAATTGTCCCCACTACATTGCCAGCTGTTGGGCTCTTGGTCTTGAGAAGAGCTTCCTATTTTTGTCCTGGGCTTTATTCAGCTCTTCTCTGTCCCTTTCTTGCCAGAGGAAGGATGAGAAAACTGTTATAAAAACAGACTGGATGTTAAGTAATGCAAGGAAGGTAGTTACCATCACTATCCATCCTGCCTCCAAGGAGAGGATAGAGGAAAAGTGCTGGGGGGAAGACAAGACACTGTATTGAAGACGAACTGCTCAGCATTAAGAGCTGTTGCGTACTCAAAGAATATCAAGGCCAATTCTACTCTCTTTCCCCTGGTAACCTTTGGGGAAAGAGAGAGTTCAACTGTTGAGATAACTCTTCATGCTTTAGCTATGCAACCCCAGCACTAAATAATTAGATCTAGTGAATTTTCCAATGGAATTTTTCCCCCCAGCGTTGAGGGGAGCAAGAGGTGGGGTCACAGTGAAAAATCTGAACAGAAGTTGAAAGGAGAGTTACTTAAAGAACTGACACTGGAGACGTTTCCATGTCACCATCCATTCTGGCATTCGGAGACAGGTTGGCCTTTTGATATGACCTCTCTGCCACCCAGCTCTAGTATATCCCAGTGCCTCTGAGACTCTGGATTTGAAAACAATATACTTTATCGAACCCATCCTCGTTGTACCTTTCAACTTGGCTACCGATGCACTGTTTGAACAATGAGGAAGAATAACAATTGCAGTGGAACACATCGAGGAGATGTGAGTTGGAGGAACAGATTGTAATGAATAACCCAGCCTTTGTCGTTACAACTCTAGGGAGCACTGTGTATGTTGGCTCTTGCTTATCCCGGAAATAATGATTTTTCTTTAGCGGTCTTATTTGAGAAAGCATTTTGAGTTGGACTGATTGGCCTCAGCGTTGTCTTTTGAAGCAGGATAGCTTATGGAGCCTCGGGGTCAGATGACTTGCGGATTCTGAGTAGAGCTCCCGTGCATAAAACAGAAAAGCCACCAGAAAGTCCTTCCTGTTTCTCCGTGAGCCATCGCGCTCAGCGGGCGATCAGCCAGGCCTATGCCTGTGACGTTGTTGAAGCTACTGCCTGACTGGCTAGTGACTCTAGAGGCTGCAGAAATGAGACCAGTGGCACCTATTAGACTAGCCGACTTCTTCAGTTCAGCTCTTGATTTTTGTATTCAGTCCTCAATTAGTGAAAGCGTGTCCCTGGAGAAGGTATAAATTAGCCTCACCGATGAACGCGGCACAGAGGCGTGGGAACAAAAGAAAGCAGACTGTAAGCATGTTAGCATCAGAGTGAACAAGGACCAGACGTACTCCCCTCGTACTTCCTTATAAGGTTATGGTTGACCTTGGGAATGACTAGGAAGTTCAGTTCAGTGTAACTCAACAGACATTTATTGAGGCCTGTTATCTGCTGGGATCCAAGCTGGGATCTGGCAGTAATAGTATGAGAACAGATAATAAAAATGATTAATATTTATTTAACAGTTTCTGCTAGCTAGACAAAGCTAAGAATATTAAGTGTACTATCTCACTTAATCCTTACAACAACCCTGTAAGGTACATGCTATTAATAACTGAGGAGACTGGGGCTTAGAATGAATAAGTGTTTGCCCATGTGCATATACCTCAAAAAAAAGGGAGACTAGGATTCCAACTTGGGTATGATTTCTCAACATTGCATACACTGGCTGTGGCAGACTGTTAACTGTTCACCAAAATCCATTCTACATCTTCCTGAGTGTTTTTTGCAAATGGGGTCTGGTTATATGTGCCTTCTCACTGGTCAATTATAAATAGAAACGATGTGTACTTAGATCAAGGCTTTAAAGAAGAGGTAGGCTTGGGCCACCTGGGTGGCTCAGTTAGTTAAGTGTCCGACTTTGGCTCAGGTCATGAGCTCATGAGTTCAAGCCCGCATCGGGCTCTGTGCTGATGGCTCGGAGCCTGGAGCCTGCTTCAGATTCTGTGTCTTCCTCTCTCTCTGCCCCTCCCTGACTCAAACTCTGTCTCTCTCTCTCTCTCTGTCTCTCAGAAATAAATAAATATTTTAAAAAATTTTAAAAAAAGAAGACGTATGCTTCCTCCAAGACTTCTTTCTCATTCCATTGTCTGAATGACGATAAAAAGCAGTGCTATGGAAAAGTAGACTTTTTTTCCATCACAAGATGGAAAAAGCCAAGGTCTCCAATTCACTGCACAGAGGAAAAGCACTTGCCAACCAGGAACATCCACATTAGCTCAAAAAAGAATTTTACCTTAATTATTACACTACCTAATACAAATATAAATAAGTCATAGTTTTTATCTTTGAGTCAAGATGAACAATCAGATTTTAAAGAGCACATTTTTGGGTTGAATATTTTTGACCTCCAACACATATTTTTTTCGCAGAATGCTTTCTCCTACCAAAGCTCTCAACACTGGGGGAAAGACTGATTTTATAAAAGACATATTTGAGGAAATAAGAATGTTGATCTTGGATACCAGAAAAAGAGCTACGGCAGGATGGTCATTAATTTCAAATGAAGGGTTACCCAAACTATAAGTTTCATGAGCTTTAGTTTCTGTGTCCTTAAGAAGCAAAATTGGGACTAACAGAAGATTTAGAGAATAAAGATATAGTTCATTATAAAAAAGCCTGCTCTATTTGGTCAAAGTGCACAAAGATGAAAAGGTTATCTTCAGGAAATAATGAGTTCCTTCTCACTGGGTTTCTTTAAGAGCTAATGAATGAGGTTGGACAGCCATTTAGTACAAATATTGTAGAGAAAAGGCAGGCAGTAGATGGGAAGTTCCAGATTAGTGTATCCTCTAATCAAAAGACCCTATAATTCTAGGAGCATTTGATTTTGTGAGTCTTTGAATCAAATTCTATGACTCCATCTTCCTAAATCTCCAGGTTTCCTCCTGATGGAATAGCTCAATGTGTGTATCTCCTGGAGAAAGAGATGAGTACTGTGGGTAGATTTCTCCATTTGAGGACTGCTTTTGTTTGAACGCTGGCTCTGTTTCTTTCTAGACGTGTGCCTTGAACCAGTTATTCAATCTTTCTGCACCTCAGTGTCCTCACCTGTAAATGCAGACTGCCATCATCATCATTAATTCCTACCGAATGGGGTTTTAGGAAAGATTAAATGAGCACTTAGAACACATCATCAATGCTCAGTAAACGTGAACTGTAATTATTTCTGGGGAGGGACATTTTTTAACGAGATGTTTCCTTATCCCACCGCCAATATTTACCAGTGCATTGCCCTGTTCTTCCAGAATTTCCCAATCTCTGAAACAAAACAGTGAAAATGGATGTGTTCCTCTGCCTGAAAACATTTCCTCATTCTAATGTGTGGGCATATGCCATCAAATCAAAGGCCCTAGAGAATGACTGATATAATTTCAGCTATGGTGGCAATAAGTTATGAGGCAAAAAAATTTTTGGCAAGGGATCTTTTGGGAATTAATTTGAAAATCCATTACCTGAGAGATTAAGGCAATTAGGAATTATGTGTCCATTTCTCTGAACCTCAAACATCTCATCTATAAAATGGGTCCTCTGGATACCGTCATTTCTTATAGCTCTTCCCTCTCTCCTAAAGCTGAGGTGCGGCCTTGTTTTTAATACCATTACAGAAATTCTGCCAAGTATGAGGACTAAGGAAATCATTGGGGATGGTGACCCATTTTGCTGACCCAGATAGACGGCCTGTTTACGTGTAATTGAAATGAAAACCTAGGAAAAACCATGATTGATCAAAAAGGAGAAACTTTGTCAGAATAAGAGCAGAGCTAAAGAAGTTCTTTTTGAAACATCTAGTTCATTTTTTAAGAGGTGTTTACAAATCTCTTGCAAGATGTTTTCCTGACCTAAATAGCCCATCTTCCAAGATTTTGAAGCAACATCTGCTTTGTTTGCTTTATTTAGGATTTATTCCATTAAACACCTGAACCTGTGTTTTCATGAAGTTTTATTTCCTGGCAGATATTACAGTTATTCATTACTTTTTCTTATATATTCTAGGTTGCTCTTTCCCCCTCCCATTCTTATTTTGTCCCTCTCTCCGCCTTTCTCTGAGTCATAAGTTGGTTCTCCAGATTCCAGAACTAGAACATTCAAGGCACTGTATCCAAAATAGCCTGGAGTCAGAGGGTGAGAATGACAACAAGAGATAAATTTAGGCATTAACCCCAAAGGTTATGGAATGGGAATGGAAGGGAATGGAATAAAAGCTGATCATGAGGGAGAGAGAAAGAATTGCAAATAAGTACAGTAAATAGAAGGTTCTAGTAATTACCATAACAGGCATAGGGTTTTTGGCCTTCATTTTATTGGCCTCTAGCTGCTTGAGTTATGAGTGGGTCGGTGTTGGTAAAAGGTTGAATTTTATGAATAATGCATTATTCATTTACTCATTCGTTCAACAATTATTCATTGAGCAATTACTAGGTCTTAGGGATATGACGATGACCAGAGATATGACCATGACATTCCTGCCATCATGGAGATGTATTCCTATGGAGATCAGGTCTCTGAAGACAGTAGAGGTGAAGGTGTTAGGGACTGATAGGGTGTGTGGTTGGGGGAGTTCTATGTGGAGAGGAGGATCAGAAATGGAGACAGTTGAGCTAAGCCTTCCAAGACAAGAAGGAACCAGATGCAAAAAGAGTAGGAGGAAAAGCACTCTAGTCACACGGAAGGGCAAGGACAGGTCTTTGAGGCAGAAATGAAGATAGGCCATCATCCAAGGAAAGCCAGCAACAGGTGAGCAAGGAGGAGTCGGCACCAACAGAAATCAGACAGGCCGATTGGGGCAGTTTACTCAGGACCTGGCAGAGCGTGGTAAAAATTGTACTAGCGTGTTCTCTCTCGTTGTTTGTTTGTTTGTTGTTTTTGTTTTTTCTCTTTCTCTTTCTTCATATTATTTGGTGTTGCTCAAAGTTCAACTTTTGTATTTGGCTCTCACTCATTCTTTACTTTCTTTCTCTCTCTGTCCATGTCTCCTTCTTTGGCAGAGATTTGCACTCATCTCTTTCCCTCTCCACTCTCCCTGATCAGTTATTAACCAGTTCTTCTTGAGAACAATACCTAACATGCACTCCTCTTCCCCTCAGGGATTGGGGATCCCACCTGTAACAGCATCCTCCTGACTCTGCGATGGAGTTTCCTTTTACTCCGCAGCTTGAGGTCTTACCTCTCCTCTGAGTCTCAAGTGAAATGAGTCTCTGTACACTTAGTGAGGCAGTTGGTCAAACATGGCCGTTCCCACTTGTGTTCTGATATCGCACACACGTGTCCCGGGCACTTCAACGTACGTAAATAATTGCTCACAGCAGTCCTTTAAGGTAGATATTATTATTCCTATTTTTACAGATGAGGAAAGGCCCAGATGCTTTCCCAACGTGACACAGACAGAAAGTGGCAGAACTGGGGTGTGAATGCAGATGTTCTTTAATTCTTTGATGCTCTCTCAAGCTCATACTTAAATTTTATGTAGCCATTTGACATTTCACTTATTTTTTGCTAGTCTTCCTGCTTTGATGGTAAATCTTGAGAGTGGACACTCTCCAACTCCCATTTTTCTTTCCTACATCTGTGCTTTCTCCGTGAATCACTGCCTTCCTTCTTGGCACAGGCTTGGTTTTCCTATAACCATGAAATGTTTCAAGCTCACCAAAAAACATCCAGTGCATCTCTCTCTGCACTCTCTATATGCCTTATCACATTAGTACGATCATTTGTTTCTTTCTCTTCCTCTTCCAGTTAGTCTCTAGCCCGTGCTGTCCATAGTTGCTACTCACCACGGGTGGCTCTTCAGCCCTTCGCATGGCTAAGGAACTGAAGTTTAATTTCACAAAAAGTTCTTGGCTAACTTACCTTTAAAAATTACAGCAGCATAAAGTTGTTTCCCATTAAATATAACTTTATTATTCTGATAGGAAAACATTTCATTCTGAACTATTGAACGTGAAGCATCTGAGTTCAGACGTACCCTACATATAAAATATGTATGGATTTCACAGACTCACCAAGGAGAAAAGAAATGCAAGCTATCTCATTAGTAATTCCTTGTATTGATGACTTGGGGAAATGATTATTCTTTCTGGACCTAGTGAATTAAACATAATATATTAATAAAAATAAATTTCACCTGTTTCTCTGACTTTTTACAATGTGTCCACTAGAAAATTTAGAATAACATGTACGATGTGTACTGTATTTCTGTGGAACATTGATGCCATCAGCACTTCAAAGATAGGGTTGGTGTTCTGTTTATCTTTGTAGTTTCAGACTCTGGCATGTGCTGGGTACACAGTAGGTGCTCAAAATATGGGGTGTGAATGAGTGAGTCAATGAATGAATCACTTTACCTCATCTTTTAATATTTTGCATGCTGCTTCGCATGTAGGAGGCAGTCAACGAACATTAGGTTTTCAGTTGGTCTAGTGGTCACAGGTGTAGATAAGAGCATTTTATCCAAAAGAAAGCACGGCTTTTGTCCCTTTCCTCTGGTCACCATTTGTGACTTTTGGGTCTTTTTTGAAGGGAACATAAACTCAGAAAAAAAGAAAAGAAAAGCAAAAACCACGAATTGCTAGAGTAAGGATGATTAGAGTTTTCTTTGCCCTTATTACTAAAGTACAAGATGAGGTTTTAAGGAAATGATCATCTGCCTTCTTTATCTGGTTCCAACATGCACATTTCTTCCACTTTTTATGTATCTGACAATTAAGCTGTCTCCTATAAGTAAGGAATATATTGACTGCAACAACACAGGTCATTTCCTAATTTTTTTACCCACAAATAGTTTTTGCTAAATCAAAGTGGTTTCTTACTATCCATGGCATCTTAGAACATGGAGATATGAGTAAGGTCAATGGAGTTTCAAGGCTAATACATTTGCATAAACATAATGGAATATTTGTGACATGTTCTTTCGGGATTTGTTGGTGATGAACAGGTATATATAAAACCAGATTAATGGGATCCAAAACAGGTCCAAAAAGTAGAATGAAAGCTTAAGGAAACCCGGACGGGTTTAACTGGGGGAGGCTTCTAAGAAGTGATGCAGTTGCTGAGAGACACTTTTTGTGTATTTCCAGTAGACAAAATCCAAACTGGAGCGAGCCCTTTCCTGATCTGATTTTGACCTCCTGCTGTATCTTTATCTCCCACCCTATTCCCTGTCTCAGACTCTGTATTTAAACATGTACGATTACTCATACTCCTCAAATGCATGTGATGACTTCAACTGTTGTGTCTTTGATCATTTGTTCCCTTACCCAAAGGGCTTCTCTTTTGGTTGGGCAGTTAGAAAGGCTTTACTTCCTTTATGGAGACTTCTCTGAGCTCTCGGGTCTGGCCCATCTTGAACATAATTCTATTGCAGGGAGTCCATAAGTCATTCTTTTCCACATCCGTCTGGCCCAAAATATTTTTGGTTTCTTAAAGATAGGAACGTTGCCTTATTCAATTTGATTTCTCTAAGGAAGTTGTTCCCAAGACTGGCTTCACAGTAGAATCACCTAAAGAGCTTCACATAACAAACAAACAAACAAAAACTATGCCTGAGACCCACTTGAAACCAGGTATTAAATCAGAATCTCTGGAGGTAGGACCAAGGAATGAGTGCCTTTTAAGTTATCTGTTGATTCCAATATGTACTTGGCTTGAGAAGCATGAATCTGTAGCACAGCCCAGGACAGGACTTCATGCATGTTCACGGATTTGCATTAAATTGAAGATTAAAGGGAACTGTAGCAAGTTGTAGTGGGAATTCAGAGGAAGGCATGGAATCTCACCATTACAATGAAAATATTTCTTGTATGTACTGAGATGAAAACTAAAATAGTCTGATGTAAGAACTGCAGATATTCTACTCTACATTTTAAGAATTGAGATCATCTACTCTTGGCAACTTTCAAACATGCAATACAGTATTATTAACTATAGTCACCATGCTGTACATTCCATCTCCATGACTTACTTATTTTATAACTGGAAGCTGGTACCTTTGAACCCTCTTCACCCATTTCACCCACCTTCTACCACCTACCACTAGCAACCACCAAAATAACTACAATTACGTATGGTGACAAGTGTGAACTAGACTTCCTGTGGTGATCATTTCATAATATATACAGCTATTGAACCCTCGTGTTTTTACACCTGAGCTAATGGAACGCTACGTGTCAATTATAACTCAATTTCAAAAAAAAACTGAGAGCATAGAACTGAGGACATTTTGTTCATCTGTGAAATAAAGGGAATGTACTATTTGGTCTTAGCACCTTTTTCAAGTCTAAGCAAATAATAATCCCAGAATCATAAAACGGAGATGGAAAGTCTCTTACTGACCCTCCCCACCAGGTATCTTAGTTTACAAATGACTAAATAATTTTATATATACAATGCCTTATGATTTCAAAAGCACTTTCATAAGCATTATGTCAGAAAACTCCATGAGGTAAAATTGAATATCCCCATTTAGCAGAACAGAAAATTGAAGCTTGCACATGTTATGTGATGAACATAAGATCACACACATAATTGTCTCCTGTCTTCCATTTCATTTGTATGTCCCAGGAGAAGAGGAAGAGAAAGCTCAGGAAGCTTTTAAGAGCTTTTGGTAACAAATATGAGGGCGTTCATTTTTCATTTTTACTGTGCACAGAATCAGAGAAGTGGGCGTGATTTAATATCAGCACGTTGATGTGTTTGTAACTTCCATTCTCCTGTTCTGTATAGAATTCTCTTCCCTCATCCATATCCCTACCTCATTCACATCACCACGGTCTAGTCATGGCTCTCTTATTTCCTTATTCCCACCTCTTATCAAGACTCTCGTATCAGTACCTACACATGGAGAGTACTTTGCAGGTAACACATGGGCTTATTTTCCCATGTTGGTCCTTGGGGAGCCATGCAACAACTTTTGTGGTGGGCATTATCATTCTTAGAACAATTTTACACATTAGAAATACAGAGCCAAAAAGCGAATTGATTGAAACATAGTCAAACAACTTGATTCTTGCAAATCTAGGGCTCTATTTGTATCTCTGGGCAGAGGTTTGGAATCTCATCTTCTGTCCATCGTTCTATACTGCCTCGTGGGAGTGATCTGCATTACCTGACGAAGTACATACCTGGCAGAAAGGAGATTTTTGACCAACTATAAGAAGAAGAGCCACAGCATAGGTCTCAAAGGATTTGTAAGGTAAGAAGGGGCATTTTGATATGCAGGTAACCAAAATTATTGTTTGGCCTATATGATAGATTATTTTGACATTTACAAATATTCATTTCCCTCCCCTTGTGGAAGGAGGGTACTTCCCACTCCATGAATACTTAGCTTGGTTGTTTGATTTGCTTTGGCCATTAGAATGTAAATGGATGCCATGTCCAAGTTTTTAAATATGACTGTGCAGCTGTGTATGAATTTATGCCTTCGGTTGCTAGGATGGCCTGTAGCAGATATGGGCTGTTGCTTCAATCATGACCCCAACATGAGAAGACATATGAAGCATAAGCAAACAGAGTTGACATGTAACTGACATGTAATCAGATGGAAAAAAAAAAGTTATGTTGTTATAAGCCACTGAGATTTGGGGATTGTTGTTAAGCAGCAAAACTGACTTATACAGTCAACTTCTCATAGACCAAGCAGATCTTCAAACTATATTATGTGAAACGTAAGATACTTTTAAATAGCAAAGTGGTATATGACTTTAGGGAAGACATGTAACCATTCAGCACTCCCACTGGAAATGCTAACCTATTCAGTTATGGGCAAGAGCTAGGAATAAAAGTAGAAATTGGATGTATCTTCTAGTCATTAACAATGTTAATTAAGACTCCTCAGTTGCAAAGTAAGCATTGTGAAATACAAAGACTTCATTGGAATGATAAATTTTAAAACATTACCATTATGACCAGAGCAGTTTGAGGACAAACTTAGTAGAAGATTAAAATTTCCTTTTAAATCATTCTAAAATTTAAAACTGTTATCATTAGCACAGTATTATCCATATGCTTTTCTCAACTGTTTAATTACAGAGGAGGCAGTTAAGCAGATCAAGAGACTCTATTAACAGACAAACCCAAAAGCAAATATGATGAAATGTAATTACAGGGAGTAAATGATCTGGAATTTCCCAGATCCTCCCGGAACTCGAGGAAAGTTCTAAACATGACTTATGCCACAGCCAAGTGAACTGGTACTTAGCATTCCCCATAGTGGATGGAGATAGCACATTTGGATAAAATAACTATTTCTTGAATAATCTACTCTCAAGTCAAAAAGTCAGGATTTATCCAATTGAAAATTATATTTTTGAATACTTCCTTTTGATATGAATACGAACTCCTAAGATAGTATTAATTAAGGAGTTCTCTGGCTAAGAAGAAGGTATTTTTTAAAAAGTTAGAAGCCATATATGCTTTTGTCCTATGGTCAAAATACATCATGATTTTTCTTGTTTTGTTTTTAACAAAGTAATGAAGTAGATACACAAAAAGGTGGGAAGGGTCACAAGATTAGGAAAAAAACTTTGGGCTTCAAGAGAAGCATCTCATTTCAGAACCTTCCTTCGACAGGCCTTCTAACATATAACTAGGTGGAATACATCACTGCTCCGATTCATTTGCCCAAGTTGCTGTGTTCCTTTAGGGATTGGACAAATGTATTTATGTATATTGCTAGGTCTTCCAGGCTATACAGATCTAAAATGATGAAAAGAGGGGCACCTGGGTGGCTCAGTTGGTTGAGCATCCAACTGTCAGTTTCAGCTCAGTTCATGGTCTCACAGTTTGTGAGATCTAGCCTCGCGTGGGGCTATGTGCCGACAGCTAGGAACCTGCTTGGGATTCTGTGTCTCCCTCTCTCTCTGCACCCCCCCCCTTCAAAATAAATAAATATTTTTAAATTTAAAAAATAAAAAATAAAATAACGAAAAGAAGAATAAATAGATAGATTACTAGTTGGATAAATGACTAATAAATTGGTGTGTATCATTTGTGTTCATTGTGTGGGTTTTTTTTTAAATATAATTTATTGTCAGATTGGCTTCCATACAACACCCGGTGTTCATCTCGACAAGTGCCTTCCTCAATGCCCTTCACCCACTTTCCCCTCTCCCCCACCCCCCATCAACCCTCAGTTTGTTCTCTGTATTTAACAGTGTCTTATGGTTTGTCTCCCTCCCTCTCTGTTTGTAACTTTTTTTCCCCCTTCCCTCCCCCTGGGGTCTTCTGTTAAGTTTCTCAAGATCCACATATGAGTGAAAACATATGATATCTGTCTTTCTCTGCCTGACTTATTTCACTTAGCATAATATTCTCCAGTTCCATCCATGTTGCTACAAATGGCCAGATTTCATTCTTTCTCATTGCCAAGTAGTATTCCATTGAATGTATGTAAACCACATCTTCTTTATCCATTCATCAGTTGATGTACGTTTAGGCTCTTTCCATAGTTTGGTTATTGTTGAAAGTGCTGCTATAAACACTGGGGTACATGTGCCCCTATGTATCAGCACGTATACTCTTATATCCCTTGGGTCAATTCCTAGCAGGGCTATTGCTGGGTCATAAGGGTAGTTCTATTTTTAATTTTTTGAGGGACCTCCACACTGTTTTCCAGAGCGGCTGCACCAGTTTGCATTCCCACCAACAGTGCAAGAGGGTCCCCGTTTTGCCACATCCTCTCCAGCATCTATAGTCTCCTGATGTGTTCATTTTAGCCACTTTGACTGGCGTGAGGTGGTATCTCAGTGTGGCTTTGATTTGTATTTCCCTGATGATGAGTGACGTTGAGCATCATTTCATGCGCCTGTTGGCCATCTGGGTTAATGGCACTAATGTCAATGAGATAATCTATGCCTCAATTGAATAAATTGTTTTCTGAGAAGTTGAGCTTCAATTGTTTCCACACGTTAGTTTTAAGCGTAAAAATGTAAGGTCACAATATAAATGATCATAGGGTATTAAAATTGGAAAAACCACAAGTTTTCCTAATTCAGTTTCTTACTTAAGAATCCTTTGCAATTTGTCATTGAAAAAACAGCTCTTTGTTCCTTATTTAATATGTTTATTCCCTTTAAAAGCAGCCCTTTCGTTGTAGGACATCAGCAAGTTGTCTCTCACGTTGAGCCAAATCTGTGTCTTTGTAACCTCCACCCAATAGTGTGGTTCCCTACTCAAAAGTTACACGTTTTTTTCTCCATATTTTGTACAATGGACACGATTATGGTTCTCCTTTATTCTTTGCTCCAAGATAAACTTCTCTATTTCCTTTGATAATTCCTCAAATCTTATTTCTCATAAGAATAAGTTTTTAAAGAAAATATTTTTGTAAAATAAATAATCACCTTGTAACATGCTTTGTAAGTTAACTTTGGTAATCCTAAGCTTCTCTATCAAGCAAAATAATAAAAGTTTGCAATTGGTGCAAAATATCTTCATCATGCTAATATATGGAATTTGCAAATCTTTAAGAGGCTAGCTATATCCTATTCTTAAATTGTCCTTTTGTTTTTAAGCTCACATATTTATTTTGAGAGAGAGATAAAAAGCACAAGCAGGTGAGGGCCAGAGAGAGACAAGAGAGACAGAATCCCAAGCTGACTCCACACCATCAGCACAGAGCCCAATGCAGGGCTCGAACTCATGAACCGTCAGAGCATGACCTGAGCCAAGATCAAGAGTCAGACGCTTAACTGACTGAGCCACCCCGGTGCCCCTTGATTCCCCTTAGTTTTTCATTATAGATGATGTCATTCTTCGTGGAATTATGCACTTTTAGGGCACTTTTTATATACCTTTATCACAGTCTAGGGCAGCAAGCAGAAACCAACACAGGTGTTTTTAAAGGGAAAGAGATTTAAAACAGAGATCGTTGCCTCTAAATGTTCTGGAAAAACCTGAGGAACATGCTGAGCGGTGAAGCAGTAATCTGTTGTGATAGTCTCCTAAACTGAAGAAGGAGGAGCGTTAGCAGTCCTCGGCAACTGAGTTCAAGAGCAAACAGCCACACTCTGAGCGTTCAGGGACCAGAAACCAGGGTCAGGAAGCAGCTACGGTACTTCCTCATGGACCCTGGAGCTTAGAGTCCTTCCCTTTCGTGCCACCACCACTCCTTCTCGAAACACTAAAGCTGGAAAATGGACACCAATTCCTCCACAACTTTACTTACCAGAGAGAAACTTTCCAGAGGAAGACGGCCTCTGCTGTGATTTTGCCTTCTCAAACTCGCACGAGTGCGATAAGTGGTACTAAATTTGCATCCAGATCCCGAGCTCCAAGAACCTCTGGAAAAAGATGGTCTATAGCCTTCTATGCTCAGCAGTACAGGTGACACGTAAGAGATGGTGGGAACGGATGCTCAGCCACATCCTGAGTAGTATCTAAGCATGCAGTCTTGCTGGAAAAAAAAAAATAACAATAAAACCAACATCAACTGAATACCAAATATGTTTGAGGAATTGTGTTAGCCGCTTGGCACATGCAAGTTCATTCGGTCTTCAAAATCCTGTTGTTAGGTATTATCTTCCTTTTGTAGAACAGAAAACAGGCTCAAAGAGGCTAAGTAATTTGTTCAGGTCTATGCAGCTGCTAAATGCTAATCTGTATTTACATTTGTTCTTCTGTCTTCAAGTTCAAGAATATTTGTCCTCTGCCACGCTTTTTCTTTTGAGACAGAACTTACTGGGAATATTGTAAAACATCCCTTTCCATCCCTGGGTAGTTTTGGCTGTTATAAAAGTTCTTCATTATTACGGAGCCTAAATCTCATTTGTCTACACCCTACTTCTTGGGATCAGATTCAGTGATTCCAGGGTACCTTTTATAGAGCAGCACTGTGTGTGGGTGTGTGCTTTATCAATTTTATTGTTTCTTTTTCTTTCCTTTTTTGGATGTTCTTCCAGCCTACTTTGAGCTAGGATCACAATTAATGCTATAAATAAATGAACCCCCACCAAAGTTTCTAGCTCAAGTCCATGTTTATGAGCCAACATTTTATTACGAAGTGTGGTTGCTCTTAAGTTACCCAAGCCAGGCAGGGCAAATGTATGAGGGAATTTGGGGAGACAATGGGTATAAAACAAACCATTGATTTCTTTTGTAAGTTCTTCAGAGAAGATATATTGTATCTATTAGGGGTTATAGCCCATCGCACTGTAAGCTTCTTCAGGAGAGGGGAAAAAAAACCAACAACAAAAAACAGTGATCTGTTCCCTGGAGAGAAATATAACCACCAGTGACTGGTGGAATGAGCCACGTGGATTGCAAGCTTTTTCTCTCTGCAATTACAGTGCAACACATGCTGTAAGCTAATAAGCAGACAAATGACTGCTGCAATCTGCTTCAGCAGCCCACATTTCAGAGGGACTATTTAAAGCTCTGGGTCTTTGCTAAGCAAATTCTTTTGAACTTGAGTCCTAAGCATGAAGCTATGAACAGTCTACCCAGATAAATAAGATCCTGATGTGATGGCAATGCCATCCCCACGATATATTTATCTTTCAATTTTCCTAGGCCGTAGCGATAAGCCTATAGAGCAATCACAATATTGCTTATATGCGGTAGGCCGGCCTAAGTTCTTTACATGCTTGTCGCCAACAAAAAGTTACCGTGTCATTCTTTTGCGCTGGAAAGCGTTATTCTTCCTATACAGGAGGGAAAGAAATAATAGAAGTGAAAAGAGCTCGTGAGTTTGTAGAAGAAAAGTTCCTCGAACGAACCTGTGCTTTAGGTTCATAATCCACTTAGATGGTGCTCTCGGGACCATTGCAGATATAATAGGTGTATTATATACCTCAGCGAAATTAAAAATACAATTAGCTAAAATCTGTGCTCCCTTCTACTGAAAGGGCCACGCTTGCATGGAGAAGCAAATGTTCAATGGAGTCCATGATTTTCCCCAAAGGGAGATGTGGGTGTCACAAACTAGATTTGCATGGGTTCAAATTTCACCGAGGATTTGCATGATCCCAGAAGCCTGGAGATTCTTCTTGGGCTAAAAGAAAATTAATGTCAGGGATGAGAGAGAGAGAGAATGGGTGTGTGGGTACGTGCACTTGTGCAAGCACTTGCATGGAAAACAGAAGAGGGTCTGCAGGATGAATCTTCAGCAGACAGTGGAGCTGGTAAGTAACACCTCGAGGGAAGGCAGCTCAAGGGACCCTAAACGTGATCCAATCTGCCTCCGTGACAGAATGAATCTGGATCATGGGAAAGTCAAGGAAAGGACTGCCATATCCCATAAGCCAGGGAACGTCCGCACCCTGTCTCTGGTGCTTAACCTCTGAGAAGAACACTTGACATTGGCCAGATTCACCCCCGGGTCCTTGGATGATGCCTAGATAAGCTCTTTCCGTCGCTCTAGCAACTGGAGCCCCGCTCTTGAGGCATGGGAAGAGAGGCATGCCAGATAATGCTGTGTTGGATCCCATATTAGATGAGAGTTTTCAAATACCATTTGAAACCCACTTTTGCTCTGGAAAACATGCCTCTTATGTGTATGTTTTGTTAATGATTTGGGATGTGCGGCTGCAATTGACGTAAGGGAGAAGCTTCTGGGGGAAGAAAAGAGGGGGTTAATCATTTAGGGATTCTCAGAAGTGAGCTACATAAACATACTCTGGCCAACTTAAGTAAAATGGGAGATTTGTTGAAGTGATGGGGTAACCTTCTGAATGAGAAGGAAAACTATAGAATCAAAAGGGAAAAGCACCAGGATAGGTCGAGGGATCTAGTGAGAAGGGCTTTCAGGGTGCCATGATGGGATGGTTCTGCAGTGGGAGTTCAGTGTTTGTACCACTCCATTTGGGGAGAAAGCATTTAACTGGCATAGGTTGGGCCCTGACCCACCATTTTTCAGGAAGAAGTCAGGGTAATTTAATTGAAAGTTTCTCCATGATACTATGGCATAGGAGGACCCTCTAAGCTACGTATGGTATATTTAGCAAGCACAAAAGGAGAACTGTGGCTGGGCTAGGACAGACAACACATCATGACCATTAAAAGGATGCAGGAGATTGCTTTTAGTAAAAATAATGGTGAGAGAGAATAAAAACAAAACCATAAAAACAAAAGGACGAGACAAAGCATCAAAAGAGAAACCCGAGAAGGAAAAGAGGAATAATGGAAAAGAGATGAGAGGAGAGAACAGAAAATAGGAGAAGCTGTTGAAAAGAAAAACATTTGCCCTAATCCTTCATCAATGCTTGGCATCCGTATTATTAATTTCTTTTGACTGAAGAAACTGAGGCTTGGAGAGTAGGGGTAATGTGCTAATGGGCACACAGAGGGGTTGATTCAAAACCAATAGTCTTTCTACTGCAGAATTTCCCCTGCAATCATCCTTTTGTCCACAAACCCTGAAAGAGATCTTCTCCAGACCCCAAAATGTTTTGATGATCAAACAGAGTTACCCATTCTTCTTGGTTATTGTGTACTAACTGGAAGTCAGGCCACCCTGGTCAAAAACCAACTCAATTCAATTCTGTATTAATGGACAAGTACTATGCTGGTGAATTCCAGAGGCAGGGAAGAACCAGGAGGAACCAAAGGGAATCAGTGCAGTAGAATTATACGACTGGGTTGTTTGGGTGGTAGCCAGCAGAAACTGGCCCTTGTTAACTTAGGTCAATTTATAGTCCTGAGAGTATGCCCATCAGAGGTGAATTCACATGCATGCCATAGGTTAAGGATATTAAATGGTGGTTTGGAACCACAAACAAAACTGGACATGCTTAACGTACATATGGCAGAACACTAGAAGAGATCGTTAGATGTTGGATGGAAAAATCAGAAAACCTAAAGACTTCAACACCCTCTAATAAGTGGGCCAAATATAACAGGGAAGCCTGGAATGGGGCCCCAGTCAAGTTCTGCAATGAGAACTTCCAGTTGAGGATCTTACAGGATCCAAGTTCCACAAGCACCGACAGAGTATTGTTGTGACCAAAAAACCAATGTAAAGTTAACATTCAATTAAGGAAAACGAATGTCCACAATTAGGGAAGAGAGACTCCTGATTTATTCCGTACTGTGTATACACTTGCAAGGGTTCTGTTAATTAGCCACAGTGAAGTTCTCTAGAATGTTTTAAACAGTAACACCCTATCAATATCATAGTGATTCACTTCTTAAAAAATTTTTTTAACATCTATTTATTCTTGAGAGAGAGAGAGAGAGCCATCAGGAGAGGAGCAGAGAGACAAGGAGACACAGAATCTGAAGTAGGCTCCAGGCTCCGAGCTGTCAGCACAGAGTCTGACGTGGGGCTCAAACTCATGAACCGTGAGACCATGACCTGAGCCGAAGTCGGATGCTTAACCAACTGAGCCACCCAGGCGCCCCAGCAACTCACTTCTTTAAAGCATGATTTCCAACCAAGGACCTGGAATGGGATGAGTTCTCCATTAGAAAAAGCAGTATGGAACAACCTACCACGAGTGTAAATCCAGCCCTGAGGAAATCTAACCTGCTGTATTTTTTCAGATGCTGCATTTGGTCTGTAAGCGCCTAACACGACCGAATCCGGCTCTCACTGTGGATACTCAACCCATTTCCTGCCAGTGTTGAGGGATAACTCACATTTATTTAAAATGAGAAGGGAACCAGAGAAAGCATGTCACCAAATCCCATCTTTGTTGAGGACAGAGAAGGGCAGGGAAGAGACGTTGCTTCCCGACCACTGTTGAAACAGAGGCTAGAATCTGGATGTAGCTTGAAATCTAATGCTGTTTCCATTTCTTGGCTCTTTTAGCAACATCCTCTTTCCTTAATGTACAGCCAGCTCCCTGGTTACCGCTTCCTTTGACTACAGCCCAACATACACATGTGACTAGCTTCATAGATTAACCAAACAGAAGTCAGTACAGTAGATTTCTTGGTTATATTATAGGAATTCCTCTTGTCCTGTTTAGCCTGTTAAGGCACTTTCTGTATTTGATCAGACTATCCTAAATGCAGATTTTCTGTAAGTGCCCAGGGCTTCAAATAAATCCGATTATATCTGCTGGAATATAGGTAGTTCATCTAATGAAAAACAGACAGGGGAACTAATGGAAACCAGGAAGCCATGCGAAAAGAAATGAATTGGTTTTGTTTCCTTTGGATTTGGATTTCACTGAGTAGAGGTAGTATTGGAAAGCCACCTTGATCTCTGCAAGGCTGCTTCCTGCTGGAAGGCAATAACCAGTCCCCACCACTCAGGCCACCCTCCCCCATTCACCTGCTAGGATCCATCTCAATATTCAGCACTCCTCTGAAGTGTTACCCTTCTAGGGAAATCTCACAATCCTGTTTGAGCAGGGTAGGACATCATTGCAGACTCTCCCATTTTCATCCAAGGCGTTTATCATACTTTGGTTTTTACACTATAGCCCTATTTGGTAATTAATGTTTTATATCTACTTTCCCGAGTTTATAGAATGAGGGAGAGAAAGGACTATGTTTCTCTGTCTTTCTTGCAAGCTACTGTTCTCCATCACCTAGCCCAGTTCCAGGTAGAATACTAATTATCAATAAATTTGTGGACTGACTGAATGAATAATTAAATAAATTAATATGTATGCTTGGATACTTTTTCTTTTAAGCAATAGAAAGTTATTCCTAAAAGAGAAAGTCTCACAGCAAATTCACTGCCTTGACTTTTTTTAATTTTAAAGAGAAATTAATACATTTTGCTTATACCATAAGGAGGTGAGCAAAATCATGTAGATAGATAAAGAGGTAGATAGATAGACCCAGTGATGAAATTTTTGGAGAGATGTACATTTTTTTCTTTTCTTTAAGTTTATTTATTTTAAGGGGGGGCAGGGAGGGAAGGAGAAGCAGAGAGAGAGGAAGAGAGAAAGAGAGAGAGAGAGAAAGAGAGAGAGAATCCCAAACAGGCTCCATGCTGTCAGCATAGAGCCTGATGTGGGGCTCGATTCCAGGAACCGTGAGATCATGACCTAAGCCAAAGTCGGATGCTTAACTGACTGAACCACCCAGGCACCCCTAGAGAGCTGCACATTTTAAAATAATTTTTAATTCTGTGTATCTATCTTTGGAGGTTGCATTTGTAAATGAGGGATATATATTATTAAGAGTTATTTCAGGAAGATTCGTTTATTCAGCCAGTCATTCAACACTTCTTTTGTTCCTGATGGTGTCGCGTCCAATATTGTGTGCCAAGGATACCAAAATGGACATGTTTTCCATCCTTGGGAGCTCACAGTTTGCTCTTGCTATAGATAAATAAATCGATAATGATGAGAGCCGTTGATGAAGATACTGTAGATGTATGTCTTGCAGGTAAGGGAAGGCAGGAGAGAAATGTGGATGAGGGGTTTCAATTCAGACCAGAAATGTCAGACATTGTCATGAACAGATGATACTTACAAGGCTCTTGAAATACAAAGAAGAGTTGCTCAGGAAATTGAGCAAGGAAAGGTTTTCTAGGCGTGATGGAAGGCGTGAAGGGCGGGGAAACTCGGGGGACCCTGAGATCTGTTACTTTGTTGGTATGGACTCCTTCCAAGGAAGTGTGTGATGTGGGGAGAGAGGAGAGGGAACCAGATCTGGCAGACATCTGAATGTCAAGATGATGATGACATTTAATGTATACGCTCCTATGGGTCGGGTGCTTGCTCTATTCCATTCGTTTTCCCCAGCATTCAGTAGAGAAGACAACGTCACCCTTTGTAAACACGTGTGCCGGTGGAGCAAAGCAGTCATGGCAAAACAAGCACTAATGACTAGTATCCTTTATTGAGTACCTTCAGTGTCGGCAACATCCAATCTAATTCTCCCAACAGCCACAGCGTGGCTACTAGGTATTCTCTTTTTACCAGAACAGAAACGAAGACTCTGGTAAGTTTATATCAGATTCTTCAGGTCCCACCGTGACCTTGGGGCAGGGCTAGAATTAAATCCTCAGTCTCTAATGATTCCAAAGCTCACGCTCCCTTTGTTGTTCCCCAATGGTGATGAGTCAGTGTTACACTAAAAATGGTTCTGATTACTCTCGTCTAAATCTGAGTACATATTTGCTCCATCTAATCATTCCACACAGAGGTTTCTCTCCAGCACAAAAGAGAAGTGCCATTTGAAAACACCCAGAAGTAATTGCTTTGTCGAGAATTAAGCTACAAGATTACCCTGGTTAAAAAACAAACAAACAAACAAACAACATTCAGATGTTTCTCTTTCCGAGCTGGGATCAAACAGTATAAGTAATTCATGGAAGATGTAGGGTCCAACTAACCTAATATCTTGCAAGTTGACCCTCTCTGTTTCTTAAGCTGGTTCCCTTTCTCGTGTTAATTACATTTGGCATCTATAGCAAAGGCCAAGAATAAAACGTATAATATTTAGAGCTAAGGAAAGACTCGAGGTCTCCTACCAAAGAAAGCTTGCTGACAGGGCAAACAAACCCAGTGAACTTTACTTAGGTTGCCTCATTGTCACTTTTGATCTTATTTTCATTTACGACCTTGTGCGCAAGCTCGGCAAACTGATGCGAAATGCAGTGTACTAACATATTTATTCAGTCTTTGTGAGTAAGGACTTACGTCACAGTTGGTAAGTTTGCTAAACTTCAGGCTCCAAAATATTGAACCACTAATTCTTGTTTTGTTTTGTTTTCTTTATTTTTATGTTGTTTACTTTTTTCACCTATTGCTCTAAAACTCTGCATTCCATGGGACTTGGTGGGGGTTCGATCTAGCAAACCTGACCAGTTTTCTCTTGTTTCTTATTCATTAACATATTGCAAACATATCACGTTTGCTCTCCACTCCGGAACTGACAGCTTCGTACGCAAAGACGACACTAAATATGTACTTGTGGCTGTTTCAGAATTGGGAGCACCAAAGTCAAATCAATTGGGCACGTATTTGCAGTTGACTTGTGGCATGTAGGAGACAATGATGAGGGTAAAAAGCAGAAAAAGACAAGCCAGTTTTCTTTGTGGGGTTTTCAGATAGAACTAGCCTTCTGTGAGACAATATTCATTCATCAAAAGCTTACTGTATGATAGGGCACTTGGGTGGCTCAGTTGGTTAAGCATCAGATTCCTGATTTCTGCTCAGGTCATGATCTCCCAGTTCATGAGTTCGAGCCCCACATTGGGCTCTGTGCTGACAGCATGGAGCCTGCTTGGGATTCTCTGTCTCCCTCTCTCTGATCTTCCCCTGCTCTTTCTCAAAAATAAATAAATAAACATTAAAAAAAAAAGAGCTTACTGTGTGAAAACGTTATACTAAATTCTTTATATTGAGTTAGTAGAGTATAGAGATTTATTTGAGATTGGCAAGAGGCTAAACCATAATTTTACATCCTATTAGGTAGGTGATTTGGGGCAAGTTTCTTAATTAATCTCCCTGGACATCTTTCTGATTTATAATTAATGATTTTAATTGTACGTATTTCATGGCTCTTGTAATTTGGCCTCTTATTAAGACTATGATGTATCATTGGCTAAAGGGTCAGAAGGCATGCATCCTGTAAGCCTTCTTCTGCACTAAACAATTCTGTGACCTCAACAATTCAAAGAGTGGTCATCCTGACTAAGTCAGAACCCAAATTCTGAAACAACCAGTTAGTGAGTCTGGGTGATTGAACCCACATTCTGCCTCCCCCAATGTCCCGGCTGGAAGCCGCTGATTTGCCTGTGAGCTGAAAAGTCTCATGAGGATAGGGACATGGAATAATGACTTGAACTATATTCGATTGGGGATTCCAATCTTATAAATATGGCTGGTAACCTCAAAATCATGGCTTTAAGGGCCAGGAAGGCAGATCGCAAAAGAAAGGGAGCCCAATAGATGTTTACCAAGTAATCAACAGGACTTATGTATTGTGGAGGAGAACAGGAGAGGTGTAATACAGGGAACAGTGAAACAGGTAGCACTTGAATATGGATTGACCCAGTTAGTCTAGTGGTGTTTGTAAGCAGTTACACAACCAGATGTGATAGTTGATTTTACATGTCAAGTTGGCTGGACCATGGGGTGCCCAGATCAAATATTATTTCTGAGTACGTCTGTGAGGGTATTTCCAAATGAGATTAGCACTTGAATCGGGAGACTCAGTAAAGCAGACTGCCTTTCCCGCGGTGGTAGGACATCATGCGATCTATGATAGCCTGAGTGAAACAAAAGACTAAGGAAAGAGGAATTCAACCCCCCCTTTTTTTCCTGCCCCCTGTTTGAGCTGGAGCATCTCATCTCTTTTTCTACTCTCAGATGGGGATGTACACCTTTAGCTTTCCTGGTTCTCCTTCCTTTGGACTTAAGAGTCCAATTCTGGCTTCCCTGGGTCTCCAGCCTGCAGATGACAAATTGTTGGAATCCTTAATCACGTGAGCTGATTTCTCATCATAAACAAATATATGGATTTGTATGTTGGTTCTGTTTCTCCAGAGAACCCTGGCTATTACACAGCGTACGACATTAAATGCAGTAACACTCAGGTAGCACACATATTATGAGCATAGTAGAGGATGGAAAGTCGTCTCTCCCACTCTGCAAGATGGCTAAGCGGGCAAAGAGAAACACAGAGGCTAAGACGACATCCATCTGCCCTGGCTTGGGTGAGAACCTCTGCAGACCAGCTGATGGTTTCACCAGCTAAGTAGTCTTCCTCATAGGGCAGAAGGTGGCAGAGAGCCTGCACCAAGGATCTGAGCCCCAGAGGCCAGCAGAGAGTAGCAGCCCACACCTCACGTTCTGGTGCTGGAACCACATGCATCTAGTTGGAAGAAAAGTGCCACCGATGCACCATTGTGGAACACAATCTAATTAATTAACAATAGTAGCATCTGTGATTTATTAAGCATGTGACAAATACCATGTCAGACCCTCCATAAAAAAGCATTGCTGATTCTCACAACTAACAATCGCCAACCCCAGTTTAAAGGTGAAGAAACCAAAACGTAGGGAGAAGATGTAACTCTCTGTTCATCACACGGCTAGGACTCAAATTACTGGCCCAATCAGGTCCCAAGCTCTCACCCTTTCCACTATGATATAGCGGCTGGCAGAAGATGAGAATGGGCGGCTTTGGAAAACACCTCAGGCATCACAGACATTTCCTGGCCACCATAGTTACGCCATGATCCAATTCCATGGTCCAATTCCATGATCCAAGGGAATTCCTGCCACATGCCTACGAGGGAGCAATGCCATTTGACTCCATGAGACCATTTGATGTTGGAGAGTCTGTTTGCTTTGGCCTGTAACGCTGGAAATGAAACAGTGGTCTGGATAAATAAATGACCGATATTGCTTGTTTGAATAGGAGGGAGGATGTGACTTATAGGCAAGAATCCCCACTAAATCAACCAACCACACAACAAGCCCTTCACGTTAATCATGACTAAATGGGAGTCCTGTTCATCTAATACAGATTTAGAGATATATGAATGAGAGGCAGGCTGGTTGCATTCAAAAATAATTAACGAATGAGAAAATGGACTATTTGTCTCAGTCTAATAGAGCAGTCCTGCCACTTGTTAGATGTTTTAGTGATTATAAACAGTGCAGAAAAAAAAAAAAAAAAAACAACAACTTTTGACTCTCAGTTCAGCCAAATCAAGGCCAAGAAGTGGCAAAGCTGGAACCGGAATTCCTGACCCTGTCCGTATTCTACGACACTGCTACAGGAGCAGTATTTATAGTAATATAATAACGAGAAGATGAGAAGGAAGAGAAGGAGAAGGGGAGCGAGGACAAGGAGGGATCAAAGCGGGGAGGGCGGGGGAAAAAGGGACTTTTGACAACTATTTAATGAGCCCTTATACCTGGGATATGCTGAACTCCGGATTTGAATCGTAGCCTCTTCAAAGCATTCCTCTCCAAGAGCACAGCCATCGCCCTCCGCAGTGGTGGAGTCTAGTGGGGGAGGCCGTCACTCCATTACATTCCACAAGTATGTCCCTAGGAAAATGCTAGTAGCTTCTCACGACTGCTTTTTCATCTACAGAATGGGGGCAAGGTGTGATCTGTGTATAAGACGTGTTTGCTGGGGACACATTGCCACTCTCTGAGGAGGCTCACACTATGCGGGCTGTCCCACCTCGAGGCAGAAACCACTGCACTTATTCCCCTGAAAAACATTTTCAGCGCAGCTTGGCCAACGGTAAGTGACCACACAAGGTATCAATGGCTTCTCCTCCCCCTCGCTCCCCACCCCTGCCCCCCAAATGAACAGCAGCAAGGGGACCAGCGGGAGAGATGGGAGCGCCATGTGAGGAGGCAGGAAGGTTTTGCTTCATCCATGTCATTAACTAACCTAAGGGACCTATAATCACCCAGCAAGCAGGCACTGGGAAAGTCACTGCTTTATATTTAGTCCCTGGCACAAACGTGAGGGGGAGCGGGGGAAGTCCTTAATAAATGCTTGATGAACCCATGAGTCAAACTAAGAGTAGTTAACTCTTTGGGAGTCTGTTCAATAGGAAAGACACTCCATGAACCATTTTACAGGCAGTTTCTCGTTTAACCCATTCATTTTTTTTTTTCCATTTTACAGATCAGAAAAAGGACACTTAGAAATGTTGGAAGGCACAATCAAGGTCACAGGTCAGGATGAGATTTAAGTCAAGGGTCAGTGACTCCAGTTTGTCCTAACCACTGTCCTAACCACTGGCCTCGCCAGTCCAATCTTACAACTTTGCAGAGGAAACAGAAGACTGAAAACGTGCCATAGCTCACCTGAGGAACTCCATGGCCTCACATGATGTATAGGCATGCCCTGGATTTGCAGAAGTATATGCCACAAGAAGGAGAAGGAAGAAAAGCACACTTCCATGGGGAAATAGACAAGAAAACTTTTCCTTGGAACGAATGGGTGCATTGCTGAATTTCTTAAGTTATCAGAGGCTTTGGCAAATGGAAAGGAAAGTCTGCAAGGAGCCTTGGAGGAGAAGAAAGCAGATCCTAGAAGTTTCAAAGATGATTCATGACTTGAACAACCCAAAAGGGATGTCAGAAGCGCCCACAGAGATTTGGTTGTGGTAACACTGATTCCAAGACCACTGGACTGACTCTGAGAGAGACGTTTTTGCAGTGATTCAAGGCTATGGATGAGTGGTGTAGTGAAAGCTTTACGAGCAGGGTCATATATGATGTATTCAGGAGAGGGAAAGCCAAGAACAGCAAGTTGTACTTGGTTATAATTCCACTCTATGGTCCAGAAAGAATGACTGTTTCCATATTATTTAGAAATAAAATGGTTGCTAAAGACAATATAGCCAGGTAAAGGCTGTGAGATTCTGTCTCAGGCGGGACAAGCTAGAGGGAACAGACAAGAGGACTTAAAAATGATGTACAACTGTGGTGTGGAGGTGAGAAGATAAACGAATGACTCTATTATCCGATTTCCCACTTGTAACCCATAGTACCGTTTCCCCGGGCCTCGGGTCAAACCTCCGAGCCTCTCCATGAAGCTCTTTCTGATTCGCTCAGCTGAGAGTGACACCTGGCTCTTCTGACTCCAGTCACTCAGAGAACCTGTACTCTGAGCCTGCAGTGTGTATCATGCATTCAGTTCGGGCAAAGATATGGCTCCCATCCCTCCTCCCCCGCCGATCAGCGGTGATGCTTGAAGTAAGGATGGAAGCTATGTCTTGCACATCTTTTTTAATATGTATTCATTTTGAGAGAGACAGAGACAAGAGACAGAGAGAGAGAGAGGCAGCGCAAGAGGGGAAGGGTCAGGGAGAGAGGGAGAAAGAATCTCAAGCAGGCTCCATGTTTAGCATGGAGCCTGATGCGGGGCTCGATCCCCCAGCCCTGGGGTCATGACCTGAGCCAAAATCAAGAGTCAGCCGGGCACCCCTCCTGTGTATCTTTTTATTCCTTATTATACAAGGACAGGATCATGGTGTTGCTAAGTAGGCATATAATCTAGATTTGCACAGAGCGGGTCCCAAATGTTGTTTTGCCCTACTGTTGGCATAGTTTTGAGCAAGTAGGAAAGAGAACTAACACCTGTAGAGTTCCTACTCTACAACTATGAGTCTATGCCCGGTATCACCTTCTAGAAAACTAGGGGCAATTTTCCCAACCCCAAGGATGGCCAGGGGATGGGATGCCGTTTTCATATTAGACATATTATTTCAAACTGAGAGGATCATCCTAGAAGCGGTGTGTTAGGGGAAAGCTCAATCAAAATTTGGGAAGGTTAGAAAAGCTAATCAAAATCTGAAGGACTTGGGCCAGGGAGCAGGGGCTATTAGCTAAAGCAAGAAGAAGGGCAGGAGAGACCCTGGAACAATGCCCTGAACCTAAGAGTTCTGTGGCAAAACTTATTCGTGTCCTCATGTCCAGGGGAACTTCGGCCTCCTCATCTGCAAAATAGAATGAGGGAGACTATCTGCCTCACCGGGTTGCTGTGGAAATTGAGGAAAATAACGTAAGTGGTAGCACTGAGTACATGGTGTGAATCTCTTTCTTTTGTTCCCCATCTAATAAATTGTTTATGCTTGAAACGTGTTCACTGAGCCCATGAATAAATGCATCAAGTAGCTCACGAGTCCTTCTTAGCGTCTTGGGCACTGCACTGTCTCCCTGACTTTTGTCTTAAAATCCCTTGTCCCAGATTCTATGTCTAGGAATTGACACATTTCTTAACTGCCTATCAGGAACAGAAAGGTTCATTTACGTTTGTTCCTGCACGTTCTGGTGACTGAGACTTAAGAAAATGTGGCAAATGGAATCTTAAGAGAGCAGGGCTCAGAGATTCACTGTACTCTGCTTAGTTACAATGACTATTTCCTTCGCAGGAATTATCTGACACGTCACTGGTAAATAGGGGAATCATGTCAATAACGGATAAATGCCGTGTTGGCCAGGACACATTTTTTTTTTCAATATGTGGATATTTTGAAGCAATCAAGGGTAGCTTATTTCCTAATTACAAGGAAAGATTTGAAGTCGAAATTGAAAATCTGTGAAAGGGACTTTATATGACGCATGAGGTGGCTAATTTGATGGCTCACCAAACTGCAAGCTTTCCACGATGTTGACCCAACAGGGGAGGACATGTGCGCAGATGAAGAATTGCAAAGACATTTCCTCCTAAACCGAAGTGGTGCATGAGTGAAAACAAACTACCTCTTGGATCAGACATTTAATTTTGATCATTGTGGTCTCTGTTAGAAGCAAATGAACTGCAAAGGCCTGTATCTTGAAGGAAGAGTGGATTTTTTTTTAATTTTTTAAATGTTTATTTATTTTTGAGAGAGAGAGAGAGAGAGAGAGCAGGGGAGGTGCAGAGGGAAAGGGAGTCACAGAATCCGAAGCAGGCTCCAGGCTCTGAGCTGTCACCACAGAGCCCAACGCAGGGCTCGAACCCACGAACCGTGAGATCACGACCTGAGCCGAAGTCAGATACTCAAGGGCCCAGGCGCCCCAGGAAGAGTGGATACTTAAGCCCCATGTTTAAAGCTACAAAGACTGACTATCATTCAAGATCCATCTATTTTTAAAACACTTTGAACTAAATGAAAATGAAAACACAACCTACCGAAACATGTGAGATGCGGGGAAATCTAGCTATGCATACCATTTGTCTTTTCCTCCCCGTTAGGATGGTTATTGCTTTTATTAGTGTCCAGTTGGGGAAGTTCCACAGATTTTTGAGCGGTCTTCCTCTAAGCTGATTTATCTCATAAACTGTGTGATTTTTTTAGTGAGTAATTTCAGAGAGCATAAGGGTTTTCAGGAACACAGATGTAGTGGGTACTGTAATGTTGTGGGTACTGTAAGGTTAACACCAGAGGATGCCAGAGCTGGTGTCCTCTTCGGGGTTTGACAGGATTGCCATGCCGTCCAAGGATTTCCCCCATTAGTGACTGGGAAGACCAGGTTGAGGAGCAAATCAAAGGGAGACAGAAGATGAGTCCTGACCATGGGGCCAGGAAGAACTACAGCAAAGAAATCTGTGCAGGACTAGTGGTGAAAACAATTTGAGTGGAGAACACCAGGAGACAAGGCGATGAAAAAAAAAAAAAAGAGGCTCGGTCACCATTCAGTGTGGACTGAACTGTCTCCCTAAAATTCATGTGTCGAGGCCCCCAAACCCGCCATGTGACTGTTCAGAGAAAGGGCATCTAAGGAGGTAATTAAGGCTAAATGAGATCATGAGGGTGGGTCCCTAATCTGATAGACTGGTGTCTTTGTAAGAGAAGGGAAGAGACACCAGAGATCTCACTCTGTCTCTGCGCTCACACAGAAGAAAGGCCATGTGAGGACAAAGTGAGAAAGTGGCTGTTCATAAGGCCGGAAGCAGTCCTCACCAGAAACCAAGCCTGCAGGCATCTCGTTCTTGGGCTTCCAGCTTCCAGAACCCTGTGGAAACGCATGTCCGCTGTTTAAGCCGCCCGGTCTGCGATACTCTGTTACATCAACCTGAGCAGGCTAATCCACTGTCTCAGAAGCTTGGGTGATACGGATTAGATATTCAGTTTAATGGAATTACCCCCACTTTTTGAAAGTTGTGTTACATCACTCCGATTGTACAGAAGACCTACGTTAGTCCATGTTTTCGTTAATGGAAAGAAATCCAAAGGGGAAACTTGCTGCCACAAGAAGGGCGAGGAAAGTGAAAACACCCTGCCTTCAGTGTTGGTTTTGCAGCAAGCTGTTAAGGAGGCAGCCCCATCCCCACCCCTCCTGGCCAGCACCCCTGGGCTCCCTCCCCAGGAACCAGCTCAGCCTCTCAGCATCAACCCCGGAGTTTCAAACTGTGTCCGTGAACATCTCTGCTTCATCTTGATTTGCGCGTGCCTGTGTGGGCATCCACTGGCAAGATGTGTCCTTACGGTATCAGAAAAGCCTCAGAAAGTGATTTTGGGGGTCTTTGGGGATGCTAAAAAAATTCCCATTTAAATTAATGGCAATGGCTTCTTCATTTTATGTCACTTCATTTTAGGAAAGGTTTCAAAGGAAGGTTCTATTTTTCAGGAAGCGGGGGAAACCCGTACACCCTATGTAGCGGTTCCTGCAGAAATGGTGGGACACCGGGCAGGGTCCTGTGTAGGAGACAGAATGAGTCCGATGTGGCTTCTGTAATCTCTGCATTCCAAGAGCTCTTAAGGTGTGGAACATTGTGGAAACATGACTTAATAAGCCCATGAATGAGAAGCCAGAATCAGTAAGTCCCACCGGAAAGCCACTGACAGAGGGCTATGGAGTTTCAAAGAAGAAAGAGAGCGTTCCCAGTAGCAACGTTAATAAAGGATCTGTAGAGAAAATTGCATTCAAGAGTTCCACGCCATTCTGTATGAAGCCAATAAACGTGGGTGCCAATTTTCCATATATTTACCTAAATTATATGACTTGTATATGTATCCTTTTAATTCGCTTTTTATTGAGGTGTAATTTACATATCATAAAATGCAATGAATGTAAACATCAATGAATTTTTACATGAGTAGATCCTCACATAACCCCCAACTAGTTTAGAAATAGGACATTTACTTCTGGTTTCCCTTATCTTTCTCTGTTGTTTTCCTGGGGCTCTTTTTCTTGGGGGTAATGGAACAACCATGGGCTTTGTGGGAAATTAAATTGCTTTTATTTTCCTTTCTCATTAAAAAAAAAAAAAAACAACAACACTCAACTTCAATTCCAGAGACTAAAATCCCCATCTTCTTACCAAACACCACTAAGGGGCATGTCTTCAGCTCCACACGTTTTCTGTTTTTCTTTTCTTTCTCTATTGTTAATGCTTTTAAAAACAAGTGAGTTTTTGAAGCACCTGGGTGGCTCAGTTAAGCATCTGACTCTTGATTTTGGCTCAGATCATGATCTCATGGTTCATGAGATCAAGCCCTCAGTCGGGCTCTGCACTGACAGAGTAGAGCCTGCTTGGGATTCTCTCTCTCTCTCCCTCTCTCTCTGCCCTTCCTCTGCTCATGCTCTCTCTCTCTCTCTCAAAATAAATAAACATTTAAAAAATAAAACAAATCAGTGTTTGATATAAATAAGGTTTTTAAAGTGTGAAAAAGAATTTAAAGGATGCCAGAAACCTTCTTCATAGCCTGGCCCAGGTACTATGACCTCAATCACCATGGACCTTAATCCATTCCACCTCTGATGGAAACAGGAATTTTTTCACTTTGAGGCAGTTATGAATAAAGTCATGTATAAGAATTGTTTTGGCAGAAATGAGTGTGTATTTTTGTGTAAATAACCACTTGAGATATAAATGATACTGATACAGATATAGACAGACATCTCACCAAGGAGTTGAATTGCTGGGTCATAGGGTATATGCACCTTTACCTTTTGTAGATATTCCAAATACATTTTCTTCCTTTTTTTTTTTTCATTTTTTAATGTTTATTTTTGAGAGAGAGAGAGAGAGACAGAGAGAGACAGCGTGAACAGGGGAGGGGCAGAAAGAGAGGGAGACACGGAATCAGAAACAGGCTCCGGGCTCTGAGCTGCCAGCACAGAGGCCGACGCGGGGCTCAAACTCACAAATGGTGAGATCGTGACCTGAGCCAAAGTCGGATGCTTAACCAACTAAGCCACCCAGGTGTGCCACCAATACATTTTTAAAGTGGTTGTACAATTTATAGTCTCACTCTTAGTGTCTTAGTGTCTAGTTGCCTCATATACTTGGGGCAACATTTGGTATCATTAGTATAATTTTAGACTAGGTGATTTTTAAAAATAATGTTTCAAAGTAAAAACAAAGAACAGGTAACAAATATAAAACAATAACAAATATGGTGAGTCGATAATTCCTCTGAACATCAGGGGTCCAAATGCACCGATTAAAAGACAGGGATTGTCAGAGTGGATCAAAAAGCAGACTCAACTACATGTCATCTACAAGAAACCCACTTTAAATATAAATACACATATAGGTGAAAATATCGAGTCAATGGAGAAAAATAAAAAGCCGTGGTAATAGTAATCGAAAGAAAACGAAAGTAACAACATTAATTTCAGAAAGAACAGACTTCAAAGCAAGAAGAGTTGACAGGGATAAAAGGAAAAGGGGGCATTGCATAATGATGAAAAGGTAAATTCTCTAAGAAAATGTAACAATCCTTAACGGGTGGTAACAAAGAACAGGGAGTCGAACTATGTGAGGCAAAAACTAATAGAACGTCAAGGAAAAATAGAGGGATCCACGATCATAGTTGGAATCTTCAACACCCTTCTATCAGGAATAGACATATCCAGTAGGCAGAAAATCAGTTAAGGACATAGTTGAACACAACACCATCAATCAACTGGATATAATTGATACCTACAGACTATTGCATACAGTAACATATTGTTCTCAAGGTCATACAGAAAATTCACCAAGACAGATCAAATTCTGAGCCCCAAAACATACCTTAACAAATTTAAGAGTCGAAATCATACAATATCCACGCTCAGACCATAATGGAATTAAACTAGAAATCAACAACAGAAAGATAAATTTAAAATCCCAGAATACATGGAGATTAAGCAATGCACTTCTAAGTAAAACATGAATCAAAGAAGAAATCTTAAGAGAAATTTTTAAATATTTTAAAATAAATGAAAATGAAAACACAACTTACCAAAATGTGTGAGGTGCAGCAAATACAGTGCTTAGAGGGAAACTGATTCCATTGAATGCATGTATCAGAAAAGAAGAAAGGTCTAAATCAGTAATCCGAGTTTCCACCATAGAAAAATAGAAAAAATAACAAATTAAATTCAAAGTAAGCAGAAGAAGAAGAATATGAATTAGAGCAGAAACCAATGAAATAGAAAAGAGAAAATTAGTAGAGAAAATCAACAAAACCAAAAGCTGTTTGAAAGATCTATAAGATCAGGGCTTACTGAGAAAAAACCCACAAATTACTAATTTCAGAAATGAAAGAGGGGATATTGCTGCAGATCACATGGACACTGCAAGAATTATCAAGGAATACTATGAAAACTTTATACCCAGAAATTTGATAACCTAGGTGAAATGGACCAACCGCTTGAAAGATATGATCTCAAACAAGAAGAAATAGACAATCTGAGTAGGTCTGTACCTATTAGAGAAAATTATATAATAATTAATCACTTTCCCACGTAGAAGACACCAGCCATAGAATGGTTCACTGGTTAATTCCACTAAATATTTAAGGAAGAAATGATTCCAATTCTTTACATTCTCTTTCAGAATATAGAAGCAGAGGGAATACTTTCTAACTCATTCCGTGAGGCCAGTATTGCTCTAATACCAAAACAACAGCATCATGTGAAAACAAACAAACAAAAAAATTGAACAAACAAAAAATCAAGCAAAGAAACAAACAAACCAAAAACTACAAACCAAAATTACAGACCAATATTTCTCATGAATATATACAAAAACAATCTCAACAAAATATTAGCAAATTACATTCAACAATATGTAAAAAGAATTATATACCATGACCAAGTGGAATTTATCCCAGGTATGCCAAGTTGGTTCAACATTCAAAAATCAATTAATGTAACTCATCACAACAATAGGTTAAAAAAGAAAAATTATCTAATCATACCAATAGATACACAGAAAGAGCAAATGAGAAAATCCAACACGTACTCATAATAAAAAAGGCTCCTAGAATTAACAAGCAATTATAACAAGTTTGCAGGATACATAGTTAACACACAAAAGTCAATTACTTTCCTATATACCTGCAATGAACAACTGGCATTTGAAATTAAGAACACAAATACCACTTACAGTAGGACCCCAAAAATGAAATATTTAAATATCAAACAAAATATGTACGAGATCTACACGAGGAAAACTGTAAAACTCTGATGAATGAAATCAAAGAAAATCTAAATAAATGGAGAGACATTCCACGTTTATGAATAGGAAGATTCAATATTGTCAAGGTCAGTTCTTCCCAGCTGGAATTGTAGATTCAGTACAATTCCAATCAAAATCCTAACAAGTTATTTTGTGTCTAGCCACAAATTCATTTTAAAGTTTATATGGAAAGGCAGAAGACACGGGGTAACCAATACAATATTGAATAAGAAGATCAAAGTTGGTGAACTGACTACCTGACTTCAAGAACTACTATAAAGCTACAGTAATCAAGAGAGTGTGGTATTGGCAGAAGAGTAGAGGAGGAAATCAATGGAACAGAATAGAGAACCCAGAGATAGATCCACATAAACGTAGTCAACTGATCTTTGACAGAAGAGCAAAAGGCAATACAATGGAACAAAGGCAATCTTTTCAACAAACGGTGTTGGAACAATTGGACCTTCGCGTGTAACAAAAGAAATCCTTACACCCTTCACAATGGCTAGTAGACTTAAATGTAAAATGAAAAACTATAAAATTCCCAGAAGAGAGCATAGGAGAGGAGCTAGATGACCTTAGGTTTGGCAATGACTTTTTAGGTAAAATTCCAAAGGCACAATCCGTGAAAGAAATAATCGATGAGCTGTACTCCATTAACGTTTAAAATGTCTGCTCTGCAAAAGACAGAATCAAGAGAATGAGAAGACGATCTACAAACTAGGGGAAAATATCTGCAAAAGATACATCTGATAAGGACTATTATCCCAAATAAACAAAGAACTCCTAAACCTCAAATTAAAAAAAAAAAAAAAAACACCTGATGAATAAATGGAGCAAAGACCTTAAAGACGTTTCATCAAAGAAAATATACAGAAGGCAAATAAGCATATGAGGAAATGCCCCACATCATATGCCATCAGGGGAATGCGAATTAAAGCAACAATGATATACCACCACACACCTATTAGAAACAAAAGCCAGAACACTGATAATACCACATGCTAGCAAGGATGTTGAACAATAGGGCCTCCCATCCATGCTGGTGGGCTGCAAAATGGTCCGGCCACTTTGGAAGACAGTGTGGCAATTTCTTACAAAACTAAACATATGCTTACCATACAGTCCAGCAATAGCACTTCTTGGTGCTTAACCAAATGGGCTAAATGAGAGAGTTTTTAGGGCAGTGAAAATACTCTGTATGATAATGACGGATACACATCATTCTACATTTGTCCAAACCCGTAGAATATACACCACCAAGAGCACATCCTAATGCACTTTGGGTGATAATGATGTGTCTGTGTAGGCTCATAAATTGCAGCAAATGTTCCACTTTGGTGGGGGATGTTCATAAAGAGGGAGCTATCTATGTGTGGGAGCAGAAGGTAGATGGGAAATCTCTGTATCTTCCTCCTAATTTTGCTGTGAGCCTAAAATTCCTTTAAAAAACTAAAGAAAACACACATTGCAAACAACGAATATTTAGCATATTTGTCCCGTTTCTTGCATATGATGATAGACGCTGACTTTTTCAAGCATTTATGTGAGTCCTATCTTTTCCTGGTCTGCCTATCTTGAGGCTAGCTCAGGATTTCTTCAGGCCTGTTTGTCAAAGGACAGTTTGGCCTTAAATGATTAAAAAAATTCCATGATATTCTAAGAAGGGAAAAGTCCTTAGCAAGCCAAAAGCAGTTCTTAGAAGAGGCGTTAGCCTGTATATATGGAACGCTATCGTCCTATATATAAATTTTGGGTCAATGCAGCATTATGCGAATTGGTTTCTTGCTAGGTCTCTAATATGCAAACGTACAGAGGGACAAGCACCGTGCTTGGTTGGCACTTAGTAGGGGCAGGTGGTTCTGTATATGTGCACCGAGTCAGTCAGCTTTAGGGGTGTTGCTTTCGGGGGCAGGGTGGTTGACCCCTGCAATCTGAGATGCTTTCAAATGACATTGCGTGGGCGGGGTCAAACTACAGCACTCCACTGAAAGGCTGCATTTTCCATTTTCCCCTCCCAAGTGTCTCAGTAGATAAATACGAGTTGATTACAAATGAGTGCAGTGGCGCCCTGAATGGGGTTTGGGGGATTGATTAATATGTCTCAGAAAAGCCAAATCAAACAGCATGTAAATGGCTGCTGGAGAAAAAAAAATTCCCCGGCCAATTTTCCGTGAGTGCCTGAGTCGAAGTTGCCTCTCCATGGCCCCATCCAGACATGGGCTTTTCTGTAGGCTGGTGCAACTGAGACGCCCATGTGGTGTCCTAACTAAATCACACTTTCATAAAATAAGCAAACATTGCTGAACCCTGGCTACTCACCAGCCACAAGGCTGGGTGCCAGAAACGGATGAAAAAGTTGTGTCTCGGATCCCCAAGAGCTCACATCCTAGCCAGAAAGACCGGTCTGTGCGAAGAGTGGAAGACTGTGCAAGAGGCTTGGAGAAGCTGGAAAATCTTCGCCTCGGTAATCAGAGACTAATTTTATTCCTGACTGCTACTAGTAAGCTCAGGGTTCTTCAACAGGTTATTTAGTCCCTTTAAAATTCCACTGATTTGCTTCAAAATGATGGCGATGATGCTCTGAGATGTTGCACATAAAGCTCCCGGCACAGAAGGCACTAGATACCCGCCCGTTCTTGTTTTCCTGTGCAGGTGGAATAATCCGGGACGGGCCATGCCTTGCGCATGCCCGGAACTGCAGCTCCTTCCACTGTCCGGGTGAGTTTCACAGCCGCTAAATCCTCTGACATGTTTATTTCACCCCTGCGCTTTCTTGACTTCCCAGGAAGTTGGATGTGGGGCTTTGAAGGAGGATGTAAACACTGGACCTTCTTAGGTGGTTTTCAGACAAAAAGGAAATTATAGGAAACCAGGAAAAAAAAAATTTAAAGACATGGACTTTAAGCTGTCATCAGTCCCTGTTGTCATCTCCAGCTGGGCTGGATTTCCTGATATCACATGACCATCCCAGAAATAAGGTTGATTTGGGGTCTAGGTATATCTGCAGCTCCATGCTGGTAGGAAAACAGGGACATATAAAAACAGGACGTGGGACCATTAAAGGCATCAGTTCAAAACTCCACATCCAAAAGCAAATACTGTTACTTTCCTTAGTTCAGATTTGGAATAGATCACAGTCTTCTAACACAGTATCATTCGGACCTGTGTAGGAGGGAGAGGAATGGTCCCCTGAAGATGTCCGTGTCCTAATCCTGGGAATCTGTGAATACATAAGGTCACATATTGAAGGGAAATCAAATGCAGACGGAATTGTGTCGGTAATAAACAGACCTTAACATACGGAAGTTACCCTGGAATATCTGGATGTATCAATGTAGTCACAAGGGTGTGATAAAGTGGAAAAGGGCAACGGAAAAGAGAATCAATCAGAAGATGTGACCATGGACGAAAGGCACAGAGTGATGCAACATGAGTGGCTTTGAGGCTGGAGGGGGGCCACAAGCCAAGACATGTGGACAGCATCCAGGAACTGAAAAGTCAGGAAAACGGATTCTCCCTCGAGCCTCTAGAAGGGAATACAGGGCCTGTGAAACTTTGATTTCAGTCCAGTGGGACTCCTTTCAGACCTCTGCCCTCTAGAACTACGAGACATCGTGGTTGTTTTAAGCACTGTGTTGTTTTAAACCACCATTTGTGATTTGTTACAGCAGACATACAAAATAAATACAAGCTGGAGCCACAGACTGGAACAAGATGCTATAATTTCCTGGGCCCTAAAATGGACTCACCTGTGAATTAGTCACTGACCAAAGCTTTGTTGGTGGTTTCCCCAACAAAACATCCAAACGACAAAAGCCACCCCCTCCGTACCTTTACTATTATTAATTTAAAGATATTTTACTAATAGCTATTATTTTTTTAAATGTAATGATTAACGAGGTGCCTGGGTGGTGCAGTCGGTTAAGCATCTGACTTCAGCTCAGGTCATGATCTCATGGTTTGTGAGTTCGAGCCCCACCTTGGGCTCTGCCGTCAGCAAAGAGTCTGCTTCAGATCCCCTACTCCCTTTCTCTCTGATCCACCCCACCCCCACTTGTTCTCACTCCCTCAAAAAATAAATAAACATTAAAAAAGGAAAACAATGTAATGATTAGTAATAAGTAGTAAGAAAAGCTGTAATTTGGTGGGAAATTGTTGTCAGGTTTAATGCTAAGTACTTTATAAGCATTATTTCTTCTGGTCAACTCTAGGAACTACATGCAATGTTTCTCTCCTAAAGGAAAAGACAAATGAGATGCAAATACGTCCAGGCCCTAACTTTGCATTCACTCTCAACTTTTAATTTCCTACTCTTTTGAAACAAATAAATATATCTGTTTTCAAAATTATTAAACCAGAAAATGTACTACCATCTGAAAAGTCTCAGATGCAAGAAAACTTTTTGTTCACATTCAGACCCAGGTAAAGAGAATTTTGAGTACACAAACATTCAAATTTTATGAAAGGAAAGCAGATTATTTTTATTAGGCAAGACTCACTGTAAAGTTATTTTGAGGCCAAGTGCCTCTAAATGATTATAAAGCGTATTTGTATTTCCAAAATGTTGATTTAAACTGGAACTTCTTTTTTTTTTTTATTTTAGAGAAAGAGCATGAGTGGGGGAGAAGAGCAGAAAGAGAGAGAGAGAAAGAGAGAGAGAGAGAATCTTAATCAGGCTCCGAGTTCAGCGCAGAGCCTGATGTGGGGCTCGATCTCACGAACTGTGAGATTATGACCTGAGCCGAAACCAAGAGTCAGGTGTTTAATGGACTCAGCCACCCAGGCGCCCCTAAACTAGAACTTCTAAGAAAACTGGCACCGGAATTCCTTCCTCGAAGGCATCTGCCAATATTAGATTAGACATATGAAAAACGCTTTGTAAACCGTAAAGTATATATATATATACATATACATATATATATATATATATGTATATGTATATATATATATACACTGCATATATATACATATATATGTATGTATTTGTTGCTTGCTATTTTCTATAAATGTAGTAGTAACAGAACATATTTCTGTAGCCCTTAAGATGTTTAAAGGTCTTCAATGTATATTCATTTCATGTAATTCCTAAAGATGAGTTGGACGGGTGTTCTTCAGAAATGAAGCATGAAAATTCTATTTAGTTTCCTTTGAAAAACTCTCACCAAAGGCAGCTATGTGCCATGACCATGTGAAACACAGAGCACAAAAGATGGATGAGAGAGGAGTTCTTCCTTAAGGAGCTCACCATCTATTGGGAACAAATAAGTCCAATATTATGGAGTAAATGATGGTATTAAATGACTTTGCCCAACGCCACACAGAATTAACCCCACTTTCCTAGTTTACACACACACACACACACACACACACACACACACTCTTTAAGGCCCTTCTTCCCTCCTTCTACATCTCGCTCCTGGGCCAGAAGATGGTTGGCACCTTTCTGTGTTCTTACAACCCTCCAGACTGAAGTCGCTCGGCTTGGAGATGCTCTTTTCTGATGCCTACTAATTGTATTATCTGAAGAAATCGTGAGAAGCGCTAAAAATGGGTTGATCAGAGTTGTGTCTTATAGTCCTCTCTGCACCTATCAGGACACTGGGCACTGTGTTCATAGAGTCTCCTTCATCCAATTCATATAGAAAACACTCATTTAGCATCTACTGTGTTTAAATAATGTGTTAAGTGCTGACGGTATAGAAATAGCATCACTAATTATAATAGCTACTGTCTATCGCGTATTTATTATGGATGAAGCATACTTGCAAATAGCTTGTATGGGCTAATGAACTTATTTCTGACCAGAAACAATGGTATTATTGTCATTGTTCAGAGGAGGGCACTGAGAGGGAGGTTAGGTAGTTTGCATAAGGCACAATTAGTAAGTGGGTGCAACACATTTCAAACTTAAGAAATGGTTTGGGCCAGCACACTTAACCACTGTACTAATCCCTGACTTTGAGAAGAAAAAGTATTCCTAGTTTCCTGAGAATTTTATCTTGAAAGAGTGTCAAATTTATCAAGTACTTTCTGCGTGTGTACTCATATAATATGGTTTTTTTCCTCTATCCAGATAATCTGATTAGTTATCTTAATTTTTGGAAGATAAATCCACATCACGATCCCAGAATAAATCCCACTTGGCCATGATATAGTATCTTTTTACTAAATCTCTAGATTCAATCTGCTAACATTTTGTTTAAGAATTTGTTTCCATGTTTCTGAGAAATATAAATTTGTAATTTTCTCTTTTTGTGAAATATCCTCTACATTTGTTAGAATTATGCTGTCATTGTAAAATGAGTTCAGGAGTCCTCCTGTTCTCAACTTTCTGAAAGAATGTGTAAGACTGATATTGTTTACCTTGCAAATGCTTGTAAGAATACACCAGTGAAATAATTGGGGCCAGAAGTTACCATTTCCCACTTAGTATGTGGGTTTGCTTGTTGGGAAGAAAGTTTTAATTGCAGATTCAATTTTTTTTGAGATACAGTGCTCTTCAGAGATGTGGAGAGTCTCTAGTTATATTGCTACTTTTTTCTTGATTAGTCCCATTATAGTCAGACAACATACTCTGTATGAGTTCAATCCTTTGATATTTATAGACTTGCATTCGCTTAATAGGGTGTCTGTTTGGGTAAATATTGCAAATACACTTGAAAACACTGTGTATTCTCTAGCTTTTTAAATGTAGTATATCAGTATAAACACCAATTAATTCAAATTAGTTAATAGAGGTTTCAATATATATTCTATATCCTATTTGATTTTTGGTCTTTTTTAAATTTTTTAATTTTATTTAAATCCAAGTTGGTTAATGTATAGTGTAATAATGATTTCAGGAGTAGAATTTAGTGATTCATCACTTACACATAACACCCAGTGCTCATCCCAACAAGTGACCTCCTTAATGCCCTTCACTCTTTTAGCCCATCCCCCCACCACCCAACACCCCTCCTGCGACCCTCAGTTTGTTCTCTGCATTTAAGAGTTGCTTATGGTTTTCCTCCCTCTCTCTTTCTGTCTTATTTTTCCTTCCCATTCCCTATGTTCATCTGTTTGGTTTCTTAAATTCCACATATAAGTGAAATCATATGATATTTAACTTTCTCTGATTGACTTAGTTTGCTTAGCATAATACACGCTAGTTCCATCCACATTGTTGCCCATGGCAAGATTTCATTCTTTTTGATTGCTGAGTGATATTCCATTGTGTATATATTCCACATCTTCTTTATCCAATTAGCAGTCGATAGACATGTGGGCTCTTTCATAATTTAGCTATTGTTGAAAGTGCTGCTATAAACATTGGGGTACAAGTGCCCTTATGCGTCAGCACTCCTGTATGCCTTGGGTAAGTTCCTAGCAGTGTAATTTCTTGGTCGTAGGGTAGTTCTATTTATAATTTCTTGCAGAACCTCCACACTGTTTTCCAGAGCGGCCGTACCAGTTTGCATTCCCACCAGCAGTGAAAATTTTGGTTTTCTTTTTTAAAAACTATATTTTATAACTTTTCAAAGTAACTATTTTGTCTGTTTTTCCTATTAATTCTGCTATAAATATGTGTTTGTAGGTGTATGTACATTTGAGTTTACCACAACTGCCTATTGGCTATTTCCTTTCATCTTTTTAAAAAAAATTTTTTTTTAACGTTTATATATTTTTGAGACAGAGAGAGACAGAGCATGAACAGGGGAGGGGCAGAGAGAGAGGGAGACACAGAATCTGAAACGGGCTCCAGGCTCTGAGCTGTCAGCACAGAGCCCGATGCGGGGCTCGAACTCACTGACGGTGAGATCATGACCTGAGCCGAAGTTGGAGGCTCAACTGACCGAGCCACCCAGGCACCCCTTCCCTTTCATCTTTATGAAGGTTTCTTATTTGATTCTTTAATACTTTCATCACTGCCTATTTTTTCCAATATTAATATAGTCACACCAGCTTTCTTCTGGTTCGTGTTTGCTATAACATTTATTATTATTACCATTACAATTCTTCTTACATTATTTTACATTTAATCTATATTCTTAGAGTTTGCATGTGTCTCTCTTACACAGCACATGCTTGGGTCTTGGGTATGTACATTTCAACTTTTTATCTGACAACTTTGTCTCTCTAACAGGTAAGTAGACAATTTACATTTAAAGTAACTACTGATAGGGGCGCCTGGGTGGCGCAGTCGGTTAAGCGTCCGACTTCAGCCAGGTCACGATCTCGCGGTCCGTGAGTTCGAGCCCCGCGTCAGGCTCTGGGCTGATGGCTCGGAGCCTGGAGCCTGTTTCCGATTCTGTGTTTCCCTCTCTCTCTGCCCCTCCCCCGTTCATGCTCTGTCTCTCTCTGTCCCAAAAATAAGTTAAAAAAAAAAAACAAAAAAAAAACGTTAAAGTAACTACTGATATAGATCAACTTGAGTCTGCCATTTTATATTTATTTCTAGTTGTTTAAGCTTTTTGTCTGTTTCCCTGTTCCTCCTTTTCTGATGTTTTTTGGATTACTCAAGAAATGTTAGTACTCTGTTTTGTTTCCTTTATTTCCTTCTTACCTATACATCTTATATTATTTGAAGTGCTTCTTGGATTACAATACACATTTTAACTTATTGCAATATGTCTTAAATTAGCACTCTACCAATTTCTGAACTATGCAAGACCCTTACAATGGTATAACCCATTTACTCCCTTCTATCATTGTAATTAACTTATTTCTTCGTTGTTTTAATACTCACACTGCATCATTATTATTGTTGACTTGAAGGCTGTATTATACACTTATCCATGTATTCACCCTTTCTAATGTTTTTATTTCCTTTTGAAATTCCATGTTTTTATATGGGATCATTTCGCTTTAATGTGAAAAACTTTTTTAGTATTCCTTTTAAGGAAAGCCTGCAGGCAATAAGATCTCTGAAACGTGTCTGAAAGCATTCGTATTTCACTTTCATTTCTGAATAATATTTTTTGTTGGGGGGATGGAATTTGAGGGAGCATTTTGTTTTGTTTTGTTTTGTTTTGTTTTGTTTCCCTTCCAGCACCTACAGATGTTATTCCATTATCCTCAGGGTTTAATAGTTTTATTGAAAAGTTTCTTGTCTGTTGAAGACAATGTGTCTTTTCCTATGGTCGTTTTTAAGAATTTCTTTAAGTGTTGGTCTTCCACAATTTACTTGTGATGTGTTAGTGTCTGATTTTTCTTTGTGTGTGTCTGGCTTGAAGTTCAATTATTTGTTTGAATCTCTAAGTTATCTTTCATTGTTTTTCAAACTCATTCATCATATTCTTTTCAACGCTTCTCTCTTCTCTCTCTCCTTTCTTTATGAGACTCCAATTATGTGAATGTTAGACCATTTCATAGTCTCCCACGATTCTATTATAATCTATTCAGTTTTCTTCATTTCTCTTTCTCTCTCTCTCTCTCTCTCTCCTTTAGTATAAATAATTTCTATTGCTCTATCTACATTGTTATAAATCCTGTTTTCTGCTATGAAGAACAGTGAGTTCTTAATTCATGGCATTGTATTTTTCAGTTTTAGAATATCCATTTGATTTATTTTAGACATTCTATGTCTTGGTTGGAATTAGCTATCAATTCATATTTCCCTCCATTTCTTCATATTTTCTTCAGTTTTCTTTAATGTATGTGTTTATTTTAAAGCATTTCTGCCTGCCTTTATTGGCTATTATTTCTCTTGATGATGGATCCCATTCTCTTCCTCCTTGTATATTTCCTAATATCTTTTATTGATGTATATATCCCTATGTGTAAAAGGACCATAAGGACTAAAATTGATATTACTTTTTCCCAGATAGTATGCCATTTCCTCCAACAGCAGAATAACTGAACCTTGAATTATTTATCAAGTAAGCGAGGTCAAGATTGGTTTGTAGCTCTAGCCAGACTCAGTTCAACTCTGCTTACAAATTTCTCAGAGGCAAAACCTGTCCTTTGTTTATGAAAGGCCCGACTTTTTTAGCAGAATAGAGCATTGTTGATTCTCATGTCTGCCTGGCATCCTGCAAAAAGCCTGTGTGGGAAAACAAGTTCAGCACTGATGGTAATTCGAGGTTCTAATTTTTCACATGGGCCTGCATAGTCAGCAAATACTCTTTATTCACTAGTATTCTTCTGCCAGTAGAAGGTCTGGTCTTCAGACTATGCTCAAATTCTGCAAATACTCGCAGTGAGGAAAACTGCCATTAAACCCTACCAGCTGAGAGGGATTTTTCCCTTTTCAAATTTATCCTTCTAGACCTTATTTATTTCTATAGTTCTCCAGTGATTAAAAGAGTCTGATTTTATCATGTATCCATTTTTCCTAGGTGTCACAATGGGAGAAAAGGCCTACCACTAGATCTCAAAAATTAATCAGAACTTGAGGTCCATATATTGGTTAAGTAAGCAGAAAACTCAATTTTATTAAAAAATTTTTAATGTTTATTTATTTTTGAGAGACATAGAGAGACAGAGCATGAGCAGGGGAGGGAGGGACAGAGAGAGAGGGAGACACAGAATCCAAAGCAGGTTCCAGGCTCTGAGCTGTCAGCACAGAGCCCCACACAGGGCTCCAACTGACGAGCTGTGAGATCATGACCTGATCTCACGCTTAACCGACTGAGCCACCCAGCCACCCCTCAACTTTATTAAATTTTAAAGTTTTTTAGATAATACAATTATAAATCAGTTTTATATGCATTTTAAATCCCATCAATTTCCTTATTTGTGAAACTTTGCAACATTGCTTTGGAACAAGGGCAGGCAATTTCAGGCCATTTTAGTAAATAGGGTTTGTCTTGGAAAACTGCGGGCTAAGTCATGGTAATGGGGTCTGTGGACCCTAATGATTCTGCTAGCAAATTTTTATTAAACACCTATTCTGTACCACGTGCTAAATAAGTGCTGTGGATTTGCATCGAGCACAATAGAACATTCTAGGTCCAGCAGGAGGATGATAGTCTCATGGATGTCACTTCTGCAGAGGTCACATCTTGCTAAAGGTATGAAAGGAATACAATTTATTAATGTCATTGTCTTGTGACAGTGACTCACCTGGGTGTGTCAGCAGCCCTCAAGAGGGAATCCATACCCCCAAAGAGATGTCTTTAAGGTGGCTCACAAGAAGGAAACTCTTTTTTTTAAATAAATGTAAAACGACATCTTAAAGAGATAGGATGACTAAAACTATAAAATGGAAAACTATGGTAAAGCCAATTATTCAGGAAATTGTGCAGAATGTTAGCAAGTTTCCAAACAGACTTGTAGAAGCAGAGTACTGACATAAGATGTACAGTAGGCAAACAAATCATCGAATAAGAAAATAGAAGCTAGAAAAACTTCAGGGCAGAGTACCTAAAATGATCATCTAGATGTAGTGAGCTTCTTTTTGTAAATCAATCCTTCATTATTTTAGATATAAAAAGACAAGACCTCAGTAAGATCAAGACTGAAGACACTAATATCAGAATTCTGAGAATATGGAACTATCTTCCTTGAAATATATCTTCTCTGTGCTATTAGTTTCCAACTTCCTTGGTAGGGAGCTATTGGCAATAAATAAAATATTTTCTTTTTATGGAGAAGTACATATTAATTGGAAATTGTTATCTTGAGGTTAGAGACTGTTACCGTCTCCATTTTCTAGATGAGGAATTTTAATGACAGTTTAAGTAACTGGTGTCACAGAAGGAAATTGTGATGCCAGTTTCAACTCCGATATTCTGGGTCCAGGGCCCTTGCTTTTACTCACTAACACAGAACCGTGTCCGATTCAAAAGCATCAGAGCAGACAATGTTTTAATGTTTTTATTTTATTCTTGAGAGAGAGAGAGAGAGAGCAGGGGAGGGGCAGAGAGAGAGGGGGAGACAGAGGATCTGAAGCAGGCTCTGTGCTGACAGCAGAGAGCCTGATGTGGAGCTCGAACTCACAAACTGTGACCAAAAGTCAGACCTTTAATTCAGCCACCCAGGCCCCCCAAGAATAGTAATCTTCTTTATTTTATTTTTATTTATTTTTTTTTTTTTTCTTTCAACGTTTATTTTTTTATTTTTGGGACAGAGAGAGACAGAGCATGAACGGGGGAGGGACAGAGAGAGAGGGAGACACAGAATTGGAAACAGGCTCCAGGCTCCGAGCCATCAGCCCAGAGCCCGACGCGGGGCTCGAACTCACGGACCGTGAGATCGTGACCTGGCTGAAGTCGGACGCTTAACCGACTGCGCCACCCAGGCGCCCCAAGAATAGTAATCTTTAAAGTGTTTAAATCCATCACCTTATAAAATCCCTACGACGGTCGACAGGTTATTTACAGAAACAGCTTGCAGGATTTCCCAAACTTTTAAAGACATATTACAGTTTAAACTATTGGCCTAAAATGGTTTACTCATGTTCTTAAAAGCCCCTTTATTCACACCAATCTTTGTGTTTGTTCTCCCTTCACCAGAATATCAGAAGACCCGATGCTCTTTTTTATTCTGATGCGTATTATTTCATGGTTAACCCTTTCCGCTTGCTTTCAACTTGGTTCCACCAAGCATCTCTCTCACTCCCCTGCATCCGGTCAATTATTTTCCAAGGGCTACTGTAACAATATTCCAAAGACTAGGTGGCTAAAACACCAGAAATTCATTATCACCCGGTTCTCAAGGCTAGAAATCTGAGGTCAGCGTTCAGCTAGGTTGGCTCCTTCTCGAAACTGTGTGAGAGAATCTTTCATGAATCTCTCCTAGCTTCTGGTAAATAGCTAGCAGCCACAAGTGATCCTTGGTTTCTGCTGCATCACCCCCCCAGTCTCTGCGTACATGATGCTCTCCCTGTGTGCTTATCTGGGTCCAGTTTTCTCTTTTTATGAGGACACTAATTATACTGGATTAGGGACCCACCTTTTATTATTAATTAAATTAATATTAATTGTACTAATTAAATTAAATAACCGAATGAATTAAGTTTCTTAAATGCATTACATAAATTGAATTAATTAATTACTTTTTAATTAGCTAAGGACTTCATTGTAGCTAATTACGTCTACAACAATTTTATTTCCATGCAAGGTCACATGCTGAGATACTGGGGTCAGGACTTCAACATAAGAATAATTGGGGTACACGGTTCAACCGGTAACAGCCACTATGGTGGATTTTTTTTTTAAATCTCTGGCAATAAAATTAATATTTCTCCCACCTAAGGGGCGCCTGGGTGGCTCGGTCGGTTAAGCATCCGACTTCGGCTCAGGTCATGCTCTCACGGTTGGTGGGTTCGAGCCCCGCGTCATGATCTCATAGTTGGTGGGTTCGAGCCCCGCATTAGGCTTTGTGCTGACAGCTCGGAACCCGGAGCCTGCTTCTGGTTCTGTGTCTCCCTCTCTCTCTGCCCCTCCTTTGCTCATGCACTGGTCTCTCTCAAAAATAAATAAACGGAAAAAAAATTTTTTTAAACAATATTTCTCCCACCTTATAAAGATCATAACATCTTTTCTAAAAAAATTGTTTTTTAATATTTACTTATTTTTGAGACAGAGAGAGACAGAGCATGAGCGGGGGAGGGGCACAGAGAGAGGGAGACACAGAATCCGAAGCAGGGTACAGTAGATATTGGACTGGCTCCTGCCAGTGTGTTAGCAATGTTTCATTTCCAGTGGAGGCAGACAATCATCTGGACCTTGCTCTCCTGCTATCTCTGTTTCCGAGCTATAGTGACAAAGGTTGGGTTCTTCACTAGAGGACACTAAGACAGAGTTAGGTCACAAGGTATTTATTAGGGACCAATACCTGTTTAGGGAAGGGCGGGCAAATAAGATTGAACAGAGGTAGAATTCACCCGCAGTGCAGCTCCAACAAAGCCTTAGCCAACTAGATTGAGTTTGGCAGGAACTAGCCCCTCACCGTGCTCTGGGTTGAGCAGGAATGGCCCGGTCTTTACCATTCCGCCTTGCTCCATATCTGGGCTGCCCAGGGAAGTATGCAGTAAGGGCAAATGGCAAAGTCAGGTACAAATCACGGGCTTGAGGCACATTTCAAGTAACCAAAGGTCGTCTGTATTCAATCCAGGAATCACTTGGTTTATTGCACAAGCTCTCATATCAATTAGTCACATGAGACACTTAGAAAGGAAAGTTAACCAACCGCTGTGAAGAGGACCGTGGAAGAAGGTGTCCCAGAGCGACCAGCAAAACACTCTCCAGGCATGGGTCCTTCAACAAGCCACAGGTGTGACTGCCGTCAGATTGGCTTCTGCGTGGATAGAACCTCGGGCAGCATCTGGCTAGAGCAATCTTCACATATGTAATGTGGGTGGTCAATCTGCCTGGGGGCCCCTCTGAGACATCTCCTTCTTTTAAAGGTCCACTTGGTTGGGGGGCATGTTACACCCAATGGTGTTTGCCATTTGGCTGAGTCCACTCCATCTCCCTGGAGTGTTTGATGTGTACAATTCCAAACCAGTTTTTCTTACCTATTGCTTTACCTGTTTGGGCACACTCACAGTCCTACCTCAAATGTTAACAAACAACTAATAAGGGAGTTCACATTGACCACTGGGACTCCATTTTGTCTTACTCTAACTTACCTTTTTCTTTGTCTTCGGTGAGTAGGAATCCCGTGCAAAGCATAACATCATGACTTGGTGTAACCTTGGGCAAGAGGGCTGGCTCTCTACAGTCAAGGAGATCCTGAAGTTTCTGACTAGAGATTGTCCGCTGACATCACACCCCTTAGCTGGAAAGCAAGTCCTTCCCTGAAGAGGCGTCTAGTGGTGCATCGTGGTATCTCCCCCAAATATCCAAGATGGTGAGGTTTGATTGGCTGTCATGATTCATCTGCCCAGCCTTTGACCAGCAAGGAAAGATAATCAGAGGGACAATTCCACCAGAACTGCAAAGGAGGAGAAGGGATAGTTTTCAAAGGGGAAATGAGATTTTAATCTGGTAAAACGTGAAACAACAGAATTTTTATATTCTTTACCATTTTCTTACATCTCTTCCACGTCTGAATTGAGGGAAGCCCGGATTTCTCCCCTTGTCACTCCACTTAGCCTTTGCTAAGCTCATGTTTCTATTGATTAGATTAATTGCCTGCCGTTCCAAACATCCCCTGCCCTTCCTTGTGGGAGAATTTGCTCCCTCCTAGGAGGTGAGATTTATGCATGACGTGACTTGCTTTGGCCAATGAAACGCGAACGGGAAGGGCGTGTGCCATTTCTGAGCAGAGATTGTACCAGAAGCTGGCAAGTTTTGCCTCGTTCTTTTTCTGCTCTGCAGTGAAACTGACTGTGTCTAGCTGGAGGCTGTGGAGACTGGACCCCAGGGTGAAGACACGGAACAGGGTGGCAGGTGGTATTACTCTAACCTGCAGGAGGGACACAGAGACTGAGAAGTCTGAGGTGTACGATTCGTTGCCCAAGCTCACCCTGCTCCCAGTCAGCTGAATGGATTTTGGACAAGAGTCCACACCCTGTTCGCAACTTGTCGGACGTCCCTTCCCGTCTCAGGGTCTCAAACTCGGATACCTCTGGGAACGGGGCAAGGAATCTCACACTGTGCCCAAACCAGTGGTAATTCCATTAGGGAGAGCTGGCGTCTGAGGAGAAAAGGAGCGTGCGTGTCCCTGGCTAAAGGCATTCCCATTCAAAGGCTTTTTTTTAAAACTCTGCCAAACCAAACCCATCTTCTGGATGACATCAGTCCTGGAACCACCGTTGAGCCCTCCCGCTACCAGCCAGGCCTCTCGGTGTGGCCCAGAGTTGCAATCCCTACAAGCTGATGGGGATTAGTTCTTAATAGACAGGAGCCTGAATTCCAAGCAACCAGGCAGTTTCTTTCTATAGGGAGATCAATGCTAATGAAGGGCATTGCATCAAGCTACAAAGAACGGAACTGAAGCCATCCCACTACAGTTTCGTGAATAAACTCTCATTTTTTGCTTTTCATTGCTTGCTCCGAGAAAAGCAAAACAAACAAACATATTTCCTCAAGGAGTGAACATGCCCGGATACCTGACTTCCTTTCAGCCGGTCCATCCTGATATCCTTGCTTCAAATGACTGAAGTCACCCGAGAAGCACCAGACTCCTCCAATCTGTTCAGCAAGGCCGAGGAAGGAGAAGGCAGGCCGGAAGACAAGTCTGAGCAGATTCCCTGAGACTGGAGCTCTTGGAAGGACGGAGGGGCCGTTTTCCTCGGCACAAAAGGGAACGGGATACATTTGCCCTGTTTTCCACTTTTCTGTTCTGCGACATGAGCCACACTTCGAACGAGCTCCTGAGGAATCCCTAAGAATAAACTATTTCTGGCCCCACACACCCATTTCTCTTGGCGGAAATCAGATTACACCCTCCCTCCTTTCTCAGAGGAAAAATCAAAGCGCGCCACTCCGGAAACATTCAAAAAAGCCTCCCTTCCTCCGAGCACGCTGGTAGCCGTGTAGGTCCAAGAGCGAGCACTGTGGGAGTGTGAGTTCATATCCTGGTCTTGCTGGGCAGATGACATCACTCTTCTTTTCCGTACAGAGTTGTTCCATATGTACTGCTTACTAAGCAAAACACACATGTGTGGTGACTGTCGATGGAAGATGCTGGCAACGTGAGCCCAGCCAGCTTTGTCGCTGAAAGGAATCCGCAGCGGTCTCGAAGCAATGCTGCTAAAGTGATATTCTCGAGCCCGCATCGAGAAACCGTTCCCCAGGCTGCATGGAATCCATTTCCCCAAGGAATTCGTGGCGCTTTTTGTGAAGCCCTCTTGCACATCAAAGTTTCTTTAGCTTCGTGTTTGGCACTCGGGAGGTAGAACAGAAAGCAAGTGCTTAAACCACGCTGGGCGTTTATACCGTGCAGGATTCTCACACGAAGCCGCCTCAAATGCTCGCACGCTTCCCAGTTAAGAGGTGACAAGAACCCAGGCTCGGAGAGGTGAAGGAAATCCCTCGGTCACCATCTGAGCCCTGGTTGTCTCCCTGGCATTTCTGACAGCAAGCCTGGCGCTTCTTCCTCCCTGCTCATCAGGAAACAAGGCATCAGGTGAAAGGCAAATGATGGTTTCTGCTAACATGTTTTTGAAAACAGGCGTGTTTGCCCATTCCCTTCTCTGGAAGGCTTCACAGTCCATCTGTTTCCTCGAGTTGTTTTTTTTTTTTTTTTTTTTTCTTCCTGTTTGACGGCAACCTAGGCTAATGGAAGCGGGCACTCGATGCCCGTAGAAGCAAAATCGCACACCAAGTGTAGAAGTTACAGTGACCGCTGTCGTTCTGAAAGCAAAACTGAATTTCCAACAGAGTTTGATCCTATCTAAGTAAACAGGACGGTACACCGATGTGTGTCAGTGGCAATGGCATGAATTCCTGGGTGGGTTTACTAGCACCTTTCCTTGCCCTGGTCCGCCTCAAGGCTTTCTCCAAGGTGCTCGGTGAGACGAATCCATTTTAATACTGTTGGGATTTCCGAAGGCTCTTCTTACCCCGCCCCTCCCTCACCTTTCTGAATCTTCCAGGGTGACAAATGGAAGGATTGGCCCCTGAGTAGGATGGTTTCCCAGCTCTCTCTATCCTTCCCAAACCCTCCCCTGATTCCAGTCCCGGGAAACCAAACTTCTTCCGGTGAGGTCCTTCCCCAGTAATCCCAGGAGCCTCTTCTCAGTTCCGCTACAATCATGATCAGACTGAGCCATTTCTCCAGAGCTTAAAAATCGAGCTTCCAAGTCTAACTCTTTGGGGCTGGGAACAGATAGTGCTGATGATAAAAACAAAACAAAACACCCTTCTCTCCTACCCAGAGAGCTGTCCCCCCAAGCAGGCTCTCCAATCCCCAGGGGAATCTGCCAATATTACCATAATGAAGGATCAATATAGAGTTGCCCTAGCAACAGTAATCAGCCCTGAAAAGCATCTGCCAGGGATTCTTTTGAATGCACTGGGTTGAGGGGGCGGGGAGACAGAAATGAGGAGTGAAGGAAGCTTTGTCTTCCCAAGTTTTAAGGGGTCTCTGCATAGAAGTTCACTGTGTTCACTGTCCCACGCTTTCAGTGAGGGGTCCTCGGTGAGCTCACAGCCCTAGGAGGCTCTGCTGTAAACAGGCTGATTTCACTTGAGGCTTCCTAAGGGGCCCCTGAAATATGCAGGCACATTCTAAAAGTTTTCAGGAACATTTGTCAGGAACCAAGTTTCCAAGAGTGGGAAATTGATATGTAACAGCAAGCTCCACGTGTGTCAATTGCTGAGCTCTGCACCACTCATTCCAGGGTGGAAAATGAAAGAATCCGCTGCAGTCGGGGCTGGGAGAGTAAGACTTGGCCAGCAGTGCAGACAAGGAGAAGGTCGGGTTGGGAGTGTCCCCCCCATCCCCCTCCTGTTCATTGATTCCAGCTTTAGCTCCACGCAAGTTTATTTTTAAAAACTTGGATGCTTCATTTTCAGAGAGTGATCTAAAAATATATGCCTGCGTGCTTGTGGTTGCAATGTGTATATAAATCCAAAACCACAAAAGAAAGTGATTATACTCAGCGGCACAGATATACCAAAATGCAGAACTGGAGGATCCCTTTCTACCTTCTGTATCAGGACGTGGCATATGCTCATATTAAGCACACATAAATGTCAGAGTTGGCTTCATGAATGAGCAGAATAGGTTTTCTACGCAGAGTAATTTAAAGGACATCAAGGAAGACTTTTGCAAGTATGAAACCATATTGCCCTTCTACTCTCCCTAAAATGACATCTCTGGCAAAGCTAAGATCGTAAGAATGAAGGCAAACATTGGGATATTCTTCCCATGTTCTAGGCATCATACTTAGCCTTTTACCTGTATTACTCCCTTCACTACACATGAGAACCACATAAATCAGGTACAGCTATTATGAGTTAACAGTTGAAAACAGTAAAGATAATGGAGATTTGGTAATTGACTCAGAGCCACACCCATGGAGGGAAAATGTTATCTGATTCTACGATCTATGTTCTTTACTACCATATTGTGAAAGGCTGTGTGGTTAAAAGGATGCCTGACTTCTAGAGCCAGACTGCCAGAGCTTGAAATTGAGCTATGCTCATTACCAGATTTTTAATCTCAGGCAAGCTAATTAACCCTTCTGTGCCTCAGTTTAATTCCTTTGTAAAAACAAGGATAATGATCGTACCTACCTCACCGGGGTGGGTGGGGAGGTGGGTTGTGAAGAATCAACAGGTTAATTGGTATGAAGCACTTAGAACAATGGAGGACTGCAAGTCAGGTTAGTGATTCACTTTTGCACCGTACTGCTATCCAAATCTTTACGGTAGATCTGCGTAGATCTGCGTTCTTTTACGAGTGACAAGAGGGCTGCAAGTTACATGCTCAGCCAGTCAGTCCTGGGCATTAACATGGATTGTTTCAGTTAACCAGGCTCTAAAATCAGAAACAAGACAAGGGTGCTCACTTTTACCACTTTTATTCAATGTAAGACTGGAAGTCCTAGCCAGAGCAATGAGGTAAGAAAAAGGAATAAAAGGCATCCGTATTAGAAAGGAAGAAGTAAAATTATCTCTGTTTGCAGTTGGCATGATCTTATGGATAGGAAACCATAAAGGCTCTACAAAAAGACTGGTAGAACTCATAAAGGAATTCGGTGAAGTTGCAGGATACAAAGTCAACATTAAAAAAAAAATCAGTTGCATGTCCCCTACCTTAACAGCAAACTATCTAAAAGAGAAAACAATCTCACTTACAATAGAATCAAAAATAATAAAATACTTAGGAATAAATTTAACCAAGGAGGTGAAAAATCTGTGCACTGATGAAAGAAACCGAAGAAGACACAGATAAGTGCCTTCTCAGACCAGGAACACAGGGAGGATATCCCGTATTCACGGGTTGGAAGGACTATATCGTTAAAATGTCCATACCACTCAAAGGGATCTACAGACAATGCAATTCCTATCAAAATTCCAATGGCATTTTTCTCAGAAATATTAAAAAAGTCACAATAGTCACATAGAATCCCAAAAGTCCCCAAATAGCTAAAAAAGTCTTGAACAAGAAGAATAGTGTCACACAATCTGAATTCAGAATATACTACAAAGCTATCGTAATCACAACATTGTGGTACTGTCATTAAAAACAGAATGTAGGTCAGTAGAACAGAATAGAGGACCCAGAAATAGATCCGCACACCTACATTCAACTGATCCTTGACAAAGGTGCCAAGAACGTCTCCTATCAATGGTATTGGGAAAACTTGATATCCACATGCACAAGAATGATTTGGGGTTCTTTTTCCCCACCATATACAAAAAAAAAAAAAAAACCTACTCTAAATGGACGAAAGGCTTAAACATAAGATCTGAAACTATAAAACTACTAGAAGAAAACACAGGGAAGAAGCTTCTTCGCATTGGTCTGGGCAATGAGTTTGGATTTCACCCCAAAAGCACAGGAAACAAAAGCAAAAATAGACAAATAGGATTCTGCCAGGCTCAAAAGCATCTGCTCAGCAAAGGAAATACTCAACAGAGTTCAGGGACAGCCTTCAAAACGGGAGAAAATATGTGCAAAGCATACATCCAATAAGGGATTAGTATCCCCAACTCAAACAACTCAATAGCAAATAAATAAATAAACAAACAAACAAAAAAACAAACATCCCAATTAAAAAATTGGCAGAGGAACTGAATGGGGAGTTTTCCAAAAACAAACAAACAAACAAACACCAAAGACATACAAATTGCTAATTTGTGTTTTTCATATTTATCTTTTTGAGAGAGAGCACGAGCAGGGGAGGGGCAGAGAGACAGAATCTTAAGCAGACTCCATGCCCAGCCCAGAGCCCAATGTGGGGCTCGATCTCACAACCATGAGACCGTGACATGAGCCAAAACCTAGAGTCAGATGCTGAACTGACTGAGCCATCCAGGCACCCTGCTAACTGGTATACCAAAAGGTACTCAACATCACTGACCATCAGGGAAATGAGAATCAAAATCACATAAATACCTTAGGCATATTTGAATGGATATTATCAACAAGATAAGCAAGGACAAGTGATGGTAAGGCTATGTAGTGAGGAAACTCTTGAAGATGAATGGTAAGAATGTGAACTGGTATAGCCACCATGAAAAACAGTACAGAGTCTCCTCAAAACACTAAAAATAGAACTACAATATGATCTGGCTATTCTACTTCTCTGTATATATGCGAAGAAAATGAAATGAGGGTATTAAAGATGCACTCCCATCTTTACCGCAGCATTACTTAAGAGCCAAGAAATGGAATCAATCTAAGAGTCCATCCATGGATAAATGGATAAAGATACATATATCACATATTACATATTATATAACAAGGAAAAACAAGGAAACCCTCTCATTTGTGATGACGTGGAAGAATGTGGAAGACATTATGCTAAACGACACAGAAATATAAATTCTGCATGATTTCACTTACATATAAAATCTAAAATATGGGGCGCCTGCGTGGCTCATTCGGTTAAGCGACCAACTTTGGCTGAGATCACGATCTCACAGTTTGTGAGTCCGAGCCCTGCGTCAGGCTCTGTGCTGACAGCTCAGAGCCTGGAGCCTGCTTCGGATTCTGTGTCTCCCTCTCTCTCTGCCCCTCCTCTGCTCATGCTCTGTGTCTCTCTGTCTCTCAATAATAATAAACATTTAAAAAATAATCTAAAATAGCCAAACTCAGAGAATCAGAGACTAGATTGATAGTTGTCAGGGGCTGGGGTTTGGAGCAAATGGGGAAATGCCATTCAAAGGGTACAATGTTTCAGTTATGCAGAATGAGTAAATTCTGGGGATCTAATGGGCAGCATGGTGACTAGAGTTAATAATACAATACTGGGGAGCCATATGGTCTCCGTTGGAAATACTCAGCTCAGCTGCTATAGCACAAAAGCACCCACCAACCATAAGTAAAGAACATGTCAGTGTTAAAAAAAAAAGAAAGAAAGAAAGAAAAAAAGAAAGAAACCTTTATAGACTCTGTAATATGAGTTCTACCTAATTTTTATATGTCATAAAGTATCATTCTTCTTTGGACTTTCTTCACCTATCCAAAAATGTAATAACCGTTCGTGACACGGACCACACAAAACCAGGCAGCAGGATGAATTTCGCTTGTGGGCATTAATTTATCCATCTCAAATACAGGGTATGGAAAGTTAGCAGAAGGTTCTTCTTCATAGGCAGAGACTACCCAGGGCTACACGGAAGGCCTAACCTTCCAGGATCCAATCAACATCTAGTTACCTTGGAAGGAAATGAACATTTGCTTTGGGTGTCGCTTCTATGTAGCAGGGCCTGAGGCACCACTTTATAAAGTTCCTATGAGGTGGTGATATTACTCACTACTTATCTTACAGCTGAAGAAACCTTTACTCCAGATCACAACACAGCCAGTAAATGACAAGACTCTGACCGACACAGGGATGACTGGCTCCAAAGCCCTTTCTCTGTTCATTGTACCACACTGCCTAGCACGATCGGAACTTGATCCAGGAAGGCCCCGACTAAGTAAATTGCCAAATGGTCCACTTTTGTCTCAGTGCCAGAGGAATAATGCTTTCGTGGAGTCAGTAGGTACTTAGAGGTTATTCATCCAACTCCCTTATTCTGCTGCACAAGTAGAAGGCTTAGCAATGCTCGGTTTAGGGTGAGATATGCAGATGAATAGCAAAAAAAAGACTATAAAGCAATGGCTCCCAACTGAGAGCAATTTTGCCCCCTAGGGGACATTGGGTTATGTCTGGAGACATTTTTGGTTGTCACACATGGAGAAGGGGTGCTACTGGGATCTAGTAAGAAGAAGCCAGGGATAATACAAAACACCCTACGATGCACAGGACAGACCCCCACAAAAAAGAATTGCCTGGCCCCGAATAATGCTACTGTTGAGCAATCCCAACCTAAGTGTCCAATAGTTCTGCAATTCCTAAAACTCAACTGTCATCAAATCAAACCTCTACTTAAAAAAAAAAAATAAAAGTTATCAGCGACCTATGAGATAGAGTCCAAACTTTGTAGCATGATCTCTGTTTCCCCTTCCTTAGCCTGAAATATACCCCAGCCACTTACCCAGCTTTGTGCCTTTAGTCACACTTGAATTTCCCTGAAAATACCCATTGCTTTTCTATCTATCTCTTCACCTTTGTTTATGTTTTCTCTCTGTTTGGGACATTTTTCAGTCCTATTCTCCGCCATCAAAACTCATCTCATTTACTCCAATGTAGCTCGAGTTCCACTCCTTCTTTTTCTTTTTTTTTTTAAGATTTTATTTTTGGGGCACCTGGGTGGCTCAGTCAGGCAAGCATCCGACTTCAGCGCAGGTCATGATCTCACGGTTCGTGGGTTTGAGCCCCGCGCCGAGCTCTGTGCTGACAGCTGGGAGCCTGGAGCCCGTTTGGGATTCTGTGTCTTCTCTCTGCCCCTCCCCAGCTCACACTCTGTCTTTCAAAAATAATAAATAAACGTTAAAAAAAAAAAAAGACTTTATTTTTAAGTAATCTCTGTACCCAATGTGGTGTTCAAACTCACAACCCCAACATCGAGAGTCACGTGCTCCACCAACTGAGACAGTCAGGCATCCCCTACCCCTTCTTTTAAGTCATCAACGGATGCCCCTTTCTGGGTCTCCACAGCACTCTTTATGCAGTAATGCTAGGGCAGTAGATAGGGTCTAAATTTGTACATTACTTACTGGTTGTTCCCACATGAACTCCCAACACCAGTTACCTTGTTTACAAATTTTTATTTATTTATTTTGAAAGAGAGAGAATGCGAGCAGGGAAGGGGCAGAGAGAGAGACAGACAGACAGAAAGAGAGAAGCTCAAGTAGGCTCTGCACTGTCAGTGCAGGGTTCAACACGAGGCTCAATGTCAGGATGCTGAAATCGAGTCAAATGCTTAACCGACTGGGCCACCCAGGTACCACCAACACCAGTTACCTTTAATGGGTTCCTTGGGTTCATGAGTATCTCTGATTATATCTGTTTCTTCTAGATGCTTAACACCACGCCTGGCACAGGGAAGGCTCTGGACACATCAGAGCTGTTTCGGTGAAAACTCTTTGTTGGGAACAATGAAGAAAAAGGCTAGAGTAGAAGACACAGACTGATTCAAGCAACAATATATTTTATGCTTTAATATTTCTTTTTTTTTTTAAGTTTATTTATTTATTTTGAGAGAGAGAGAGGTGAGGAGGGGAAGAAAGAGGAGAGAGAGAGAATCCCAAGCAGGCTCCACACTGCCAACATGGAGCCCAATGCAGGGTTCGAACTCATGAACTGTGAGATTATGATCTGCGATGAAATTGAGGATCAGATGCTTAGCCGACTGAACCACCCAGGTACCCCTACACTTTAACATTTCTGAAATCTGTTCGTTAAACAACTTTCACTCTACCGTTGTAAAGGAACCACTTTTCGTTTTCATAGATTCATACCCCCTGGAAGATGAAAGGAAGGACCAGTGCAGGTCAGGAATCACTTGGATGAGTAGAATGGGAACTTCTGCTACCCCATCCCTACCCACCTTGGGTAATCTGCATCTGCTGGGGAGTCAAGGCAGGCAGATCCTTATCCCCCCGAAAGGGGAAAGATTTGTCTTTGACCTGCGAGAAGAACTAGAAAAGACTTCCTTACGGGTCATCACCATTTGTCTATGGGGCATTATCCCTGGTACCAAGAAAATATGTTTAGTGCTTGATTTTTTCCCATAGGTATATTGGTAATTCTAGTGTCGGACAAACTTTCGCTTTAGTAGCAGCTTATTCTTGGGTGAGCAACTCACCATTTTTTGAGTCTCAATTTCTTCCGCTACGACATGGAGATACAAACACTAACGTTGTCGGTAGGAATATGTAGCGTAAATTAAAAACAAAACAAAACAAAACAAAACAGCATAATGTCTGATAGCAGGGGCTTGAAAAATGTCAGTTCTTTCCATTTTGAAGAAGTCTCTGCCCTTACTAAGGAGTTGATAGTTAAATCACCCCAATTTGTTAAGCCAATGATTACCAGTATCTGTTTAGGCTCTATAGAGGAGGACCCTAAAAAGATAAGATTTCATCTCTGCTTTAAGGGATCTGGTAGTGCGGTAGAAAATGGTACACTGCAAGATACTATTTGAAGGAAATGTAAATTGCATGTTACAAGTATCTAGTTTCGGTTTTAGGAAATAGTGAGGGCAAATGGGGCAGGGACAACAGAGAACACTCTAGGGAAGAAATCTGAGTGCCTAGACTTGGAGGGTGAGGAGGGAGCAGACAGGTGGGGAGGTACAGGAAGATTATACTTATCTTTAACCAGCCATTAAATGAGAAATGACTCACAGAATAGTCTCACCTACAAGGAGGCCAAAGTCACGTTTAGTCGAAGTTTCCAAAGCATTTCAAAAAGAGAATTGGATGCTACACCTTTTTACGATCCAACCATTTCCAGATATGATTCCATTAAGTGCCTTTTAAAGATTTCTGCTATCACTCTCAGCAGCTCAGGGAAACGACTCTTTGTGGTTTGACGTTCCTTTTCATTTACTCTAGAGGAAAACTCACCATGAAAATTTCCATATGTTGATCTTCTCCTATACATATTTATGTCAACAGTTTCCTTTTTAACAACTTTCAAAACATATGCTGTTTCCCGAGTTATTTCCCCTAAAAAGTAATGCAGCCATACCATGATTCATGGATTATGGAGACTGTACAAAGTTATAGAAGTGGGTGTGACATTTCTACCCGGTAAAAGTCATTGTCCCAGAACATTCAGGTGGCGAGATCCACCCATTGGCTTGAGAGATTCACACTGTTCTATTGCAGTCTGTGAGAAACTTACCTCTGCTGAAGCAGGCTGTTAGTTTTAGCAAGAGATTGTCACTAAACCCATGTGCAATATAAAATTCAAACTAGTGAAAAAAATATCACAGGAATAAGATCGGAAGGCAATTGATATACACAAAGTCATGAGATTGGAAGCTCTTACTTTCCATATCTTCCCAATAGTCGTGTGGAATTGGAAATAAGAAGCAAAAATGAGATAACATGACAATGTTTGAGGTTGTAAATATCAAGGCAGGAATTTCCCAAAGATCCATTGCAAGCTTTTTGTAATGAGATGTTCATCTCCCAAAGACTCAAATTGAGTTTGGGGGTTGACTTGTACTCTATTAATAGTTTGGGACAACTTTTAAAATTCTGTTTAGGATATGTACCCATGGTCGGCCGAAGAAGAGATAGCATTTACTAAAAGTACTGAATTACCCATATTCATCCTTCCAAAAACCATAATAAAATCTCCCCTCATTTTATGGTCTGCCATTTGTCCTTCTGCTGCCCTTTCATCCTGAAAATAAGGATGTAGACCACAGAAATGTTAAAGTCCCACCACTGCTGATTTCCAGTCTAGATTAAAAAGAATCCATGCAAATTAACAATTGCCAGCATGTAAGGAATGCTCTTTCTATGTAGGCACATGCCAAGCACTTCCCATGTACTTTCTGGCTCTTACTTCATAAGGTTGTTGGCCAGGATAAGTGAGTTGATACATGGACAGCACTCAACACAGTGCATGGCACATAGATTTCTAAAATTGCAAAGATGGAAAGGAGGGAAGAGTACTATTATTTTCCGCACTTGAAAAAGGAGAAGAAACTAAGGTTGTAAAGAAGTAATATGACTTGCCCAACGTCATTCAAATAGTCTTGTGAGGTCATGACTCGAATCCAGGCCCAAAGTCCAGATCTAATTAATTGGTGTTTATAAATCTAAAAATGAGAATGTTGGGCACGCATGGAGCAAAGATGACCATCCTTTCTTAAACAAAATTATGAGTTGTCAAGGGGTTTTAAAGTATTGTGTTTGATGATGAAGTATAGGAGAAGAACTAGAAGTCACTGTCAAGTATAATAGGTTCTAGTTTACTATAGCAAGGGATGCCGAAAGTTCATGAATTGCTTTATGGTTAGTGATATTTAAATTTTGTTTCTCATTATAGTTCATGTAATTTCCCAACCAGAAATAAAAGAAATAAAAATTTGGGTTTGATATATTTATATTCTCATTAAACCTTCTAATAGAGGAGCACCTGGGTAGCTCAGTTGGTTAAGCGTCCGACATGGGCTCAGGTCATGATCTTGCAGTCTGTAAGTTCAAGCCCCTCATCGGGCTCTGTGCTGACAGCTCAGAGCTTGGAGCCTGTTTCGGATTCTGTGTCTCCGTCTCTCTCTGCCCCTCTCCTGCTCACACTCTGTCTCTGTCTCTCAAAAATAACTAAATGTTTAAAAAATTAAAAAAATACTTTTAATAGAATTGATTTTCACTCTATGAAAATGGTCAAGATTGTGATTTCACAGAAGATGGGCTTCCTTCCTTGTTTTATTTTATTTTTTTATCATTCATCACTCTACCTATTTATTCAAAAGCATATGTATTAAGCAAAGCCCTATGGATACTCAGAAGAGGAAGAGGGATATTTTGCTGCAGAACTGAGGAAGTATTTTTGGACATGATGCAGCTTGAGTATTGTTGTTGATGAATGAAAAGGAGTTCCCTGGCTACCTAAGGAAGAAGGGAAATGGAGATCAGGCGTCCCAAGCAGAGTGCGCCTCTACAAATGACAGAAAACAAAAAATGGTCTTTCTGCGAAGCAAAAGGTTCAGGATGTGGCTGCAGGCTGTTTCGAGGGGCCATGAGACTATTTTGCTGTTTAGGAGTGGGAGGAAGCCATTGCTGGATGATAGAAAAAGTAAGTTTTGAGCCAGGTATCAAAAGATATTGAGTGGAATGGATAATTTATATTGGAAAGCACATTGAAAGAGGTTTGGAAAAAAAGTATGTAGTCAGTCATTCCACAAATTAGAAGGGTTCTGATTGGTATCCTGGTTATAAGAAAAGGGACCCATTTTATACTCTGAAAATGTATTTCAGTGATAAACCTTCTTACTTGTAGATCTCCTTACACTTTGAAGACAATTTCATGAGCGTTCCTGCTCTATAATTGAGAAATCATAGGGTTTTAGGTCAACTATCTTTGAAGCTTTCCCTACAGTGTAATATTGACCACCCAGACTGCAGCATCTCCTGTATCTGTGGCCAGAAATGCTATTTCAGTTTCCTTCTCCTGCTGCACCGTGACCCAAGCAGCCCTTCTTTTCCTATGTACATCAAGTCCAGATAAAGAATGCAGCTTTTACCTCTCTTTCAGGCAGGCTTTCTTACTGTGTTGATTCCGACTCCTCCCCTCCTTTCCTACTTCCTGTCCACTGACATTTCTCCCTTCCTTCTTTCCATTTTTTTTTTTTTCTCTAAGAAACATTTAATGGAGGGCTTCTGTGCTGCAGAGATTGAATTAAACAATGTAAATTAAATGTACATAAAGGCATAATCTTGTCCCTAAAGGCACTAGCTGTATGGTGGGAAAGAAGAGTGGGCTTATGATTTTCAATAAAAGATGATCAATAAAAGGCAGTATATATTTGGTCTTTACCATTATTTTTATTTTCTCTGACATTTATCCTATGAAGATCTATAGATTTTATGTTGCCAGCAGTCTCTACCGTGGTGTTACGTTCCTTACCAAGTATATGTCTTCACTAAGATCCCATTTGTTCCATGTCCTGTTTCCACATATCTATGGTTCCTTTGCTAAGGGACAGTGGGACAGAGTATTGTCACCGACGGTACGTTGGCAAGATTTTGTATTTTCTGTTCCAGTGTCCCAACGGCTTTAAGATATTAATCTACATTTTGTAGTTGGTTACCATCCAAAAAACACATTTAAAATCAGGCAGACACAATCACTCCCATTTTCCAGAGGTGGCAACACGAGAAAGGAAGTGATTGGCCCAGGATGTTTGTGAAACCTCTTCTATCCACTCTTCTCCGTGCTCCTGCACTGTCTTAGGCTCACATTTCAAAAAGGGTTTTTCAAGGTGATCTCTAATTTTTTTTTAATGTTTAGTCACTTTTTGAGAAAGAGAGAGTGAGAGCAGGGGAAGGGACAGAGAGGGAGACAGACTCTGAAGCAGGCTCCAGGCTCTGAGCTGTCAGCACAGAGCCCCAAGTGGGGCTCAAACCCATGACCCATGAGATCGTGGCCTGAGCCAAAGCCGGACGTTAACTGACTGAGCCACCCAGGCACCCCCTTCAAGGTGGTCTTTAGCAAACTAAATTCCTAAAAGACAGTATTTTGCAGATCGGACAAAATATATGCAAAAAAGAAAATTCCACATCTCTGTAGAACATGTCAATTCTGTGTATCTCTATGATTAGTATTGATCAGGAAATAATAGGTAAGAAATGCGTTTTTTGTTCACTGGTTTGGTTGTGTTTTTCTTTTTTTTAGTTAAAAATTATTATCCTCTTCCAATATTTTAACTTATAAAATAATACTGAATTTTTCAAATTTGCTACTTTAATAAATAGGTTTTATTTTTTCATATTCCCCATTTTGTTCCATTCAAATATAGGTTTTACATGAGTGACAATGTTACGTAACACTTTGTTCATGGTGATTTCTACACTATACACTGTTCAGATTTATATTTAATACCTGGATACTCTACTCTCTAGTAAATGGATGGATTTAATTGGTCTCACGTTGTTGGATATTTAGTAGGCAAACTTTTTTTTCATTTAACGTTTATTTATTATTGACAGACAGAGAGACAGAGCATGAGCAGGGGAGGGGCAGAGAGAGGAGGAGGCACCGAATCGGAAACAGGCTCCAGGCTCAGAGCTGTCAGCACAGAGCCCGAATCGGGGCTGGATCGAACTCACAAACCGCGAGATCACCACCTGAGCCGAAGTCGGACGTTCAAGCGACTGAGCCACCCCAGGCAAACTTTTTTTTATTCTTAGAAATAACACTGTAATGAAAATCTCTTATGTATGCCGTTTCGTTCTGCTAAACTAATAAATTTAAAATTCACTCCCCCACCAAACTGTGGATCCTTTTTGAGTTTTTGCTGTATTAATCTTTTCAGGTCAAGTGCCTGTCAGAGTTTTAGGTATATGGCTGGCACTCTCTGAAAAAAATAAATGAATAAAAGCAATTTCTAGATTCACATTTATTGGGTCAAGGGATATGAATGGCCTCTTAGCTCTTAATATGCATTTCCCGGCTCTTTACTCACGGAGCTATAAAGCTCAAAATGACCTAAGCAATGTACAAGTTTCATCACAGAGGATAGTCCTGGCTGTTACAATTTTTACAATTTCACGAATTTCATTGTTGTTGGTAAATGACATTGCTTTCATTTAGAAGTCTTTGATTCCTCATGAGATTGACTTTTTTCCTTAAAATTTTAGTTTTTTTCTTGTTTATTAATTTTTCTTTCTAAAACTCATCTGCCTTTAAACAAGACTCCTTCCAAAGTGTTTTTCATCAGCAAATACTTTTAATGTGAAAAAATAGAGCAAGAAGGACAAGAAGGAAGAGAAGGAGGAGGAGGAGAGGAACCAAGGCCCAACTTTTGCACCCCAAGGAATAGATTTTAAATGTGTTCCATTTGGGATGCCATCTTATCTAGACCCAAAGGCATGAAATTTAAAAGCATATCAAGTTCACCTTTTCAAAGGAGATGCTGCTAAATGAAGTTAGGAGATTCATGTATATTCAGAAGTTCTAAATTCTGCTCCCAGCACTAAATGCCAAAATACTATACAGCACATAAACATTTTTGTTCTGCTGAAAGTGATATCGCTCAGGTCAAAATGTCTCTGTGGCTTATTTCTCACTCAGGAAACTGTTCCAGGAACTAACGCAGACTACAGTTCCAGAAGCTAAAACGAAGCACTTTTGCTGTGAAAAAGCACAGTTTCCCTTCCTTTACAGGTATTCTTAATTTTACATTTTACTCTAGCTTCTTGTATGGAGCTTTCGAGGATGCGTTTGGACAACGAAGCTCTTAAATGTATATCAGCTGCGTTGCTTATAAGATTAAAAACTTCTGTAAGAGGAAGAAAAAAACACTATTGAGAATGCTTATTGTATGAAACACGAGGTGCCGTCATTGGTGTTTAAACTTCACGACATTTGATGTATAGATATTATTGTCGGGCAGAGGTTAAATAAATTGCTGAAGTCATGTAGTTATCGTATCATTCTTTCTGACGCCAAAGGCCTAGATTTTTTCACTGTCGTGTTAGACCTAGGTTTACTGTCTGAGGCAAAATAATCAAAATTTGCCAAGATGGCTATTGAAAAGAGTGGAATGGGGGCGCCTGGGTGGCTCAGTCGGTTAAGCGTCCAACTTCGGCTCAGGTCACGATCTCTCAGTCCACGAGTTTGAGCCCCGCGTCGGGGTCTGTGCTGATGGCTCAGAGCCTGGAGCCTGCTTCAGATTCTGTGTCTCCCTCTCTCTCTGACCCTCCCCCGCTCATGCTCTGTCTCTCTCTGTCTCAAAAATGAATAAACGTTAAAAAAATAAAATAAAATAAAGTAAAAAGAGTGGAATGGATTAGGCAAGGGGCCGAACTGTGGTATTTTCCTCTGTTTGTGCTGTGCAGACTATGATTCTGTCCAAAGCACATCCCATTCCATTCCACCCTCAAGACACACTTCCTTGTTCTGCACACCCAGCTGTTGGCCAACTATTTCTTTTTAACATTCACCATCAGAGGATGTTCAAGTTGGAAGAGGTTTTGAGGGTCATCTGCTCCCCCCGATACCATCCAGATATTGCCAAACGAAGTCTCCAGATTTGCTTACAGTCTTCACGTTCTTAGAATGATTGAATTTGAAAAAGAGTGAAATCGGTTTAAAAAAAAAAAAGTGTAATATTTTAAACTCCGGAGAAGCAGCTCCTACCTACCCTTCTAATGAATGAATGAATGAATGAATGAAAGAATGCTTACTTTCTCCATGATTTTCTTTCTTTCTTTTTTTTTTTTCCTTTTGCCAAATGGGACAGTACAGTGGTTCTGGCAGAATATAGATTTTTAAAAGCACCAGGCACAGAGAGTCACATAAACTACTTAGGAAGGGATGACCTTTTCGTGTCTCGGGTTTTTTTTTTTTTTTTTTTTTCCCAAGCCCTGATTGGGAAGAAAGAGTGCAAAAATCTTTCTTCTTTTAATACGAAAGTGTTATGGTAGACCTGGGTCAGGTGCGGTCGCTTCCACGAGGACCATGAGAGAAGTTTCTCTGTATTTAGAATAGCCGTGCTTTGTCCGGGTAACTGGTTCACTTTTACCTAAGAACTGCCGTTTGCACACTTACCATACGTACTTGTTTATGCTGAATACCAGGAAAGTCAGACTCAGAAACCCTGACTCTGCAGAACTGTATGAAATCACATGACGTCTATTTTGTATGTGAATTACACTTCCTGTATTTCTGTCATGTTTTCTACCTTAATTTCCCATTTCCCCTCTCCCCATCTGTGTTTATTCATTTGCTTTCAATCTCATGTCACAATGGACATTTTAGAAAGCCTCCTCAAATCCCTTTTTTTAAAAAAAAAGTAAAGTTGTTTTTATTTACTTGAGAGAGGGCATGCGTGGGCATGCTGGGTAGAGGGGCACAGGGAGAGAGGGAATCCTAAGCAGGCTTCGTGCTCAGCCTGGAGCCCAAGGCAGGGCTTGATCCCACCATCCTGGGATCATGACCTGAGTTGAAATCAAGAGTCAGATGCTCAACCCACTGAGCCACCCCGGGGGCTCCTCCCTAAATCCCTTTTGAGATAAGTTGAGACAAATAAATAACTATGTGAATCAAGAGAAAAATATCCACGGACAAAGAAGGGTTGAGAATGTATGCACTTCCGTGGTTTGAGTGTTACACATATTTTTGAAAAAAAAATTAAAATGAGAGGAAATCAATGATCTCAGTAAAATGCCGATTGTTTTTGTCCCTTGGAGTATACAAAAGTTTGACCATCTTATTTTGGCATCTACGTGGCTCTCCCAGGTGAAGACTGGGCGTTCCCTGTCTACCAAGTTTAATTTCAAGTCGGCTGTCCCAAGACCAATCTTACTTGATCTTCTATTTAAGTGAAATAATTCCACTCTCGATCTGAATTGCCGATGCTGTAGAACAATTACTTTGAGGAGTTTGTTGTGAAGTCCCAAGTTCTGTGCAGCTTTCTTTTCCTTTTTTTTGTCTTGCTAATGATTCAAGAGCTGAATCTGGCGTCCAACAGGGCTCCCCTCTTCTTTGCCTGGTTGAGGGACTGATTTGGTGTGCAGGGGGAGAAGGGCTCTAACAATGCGGTCTGGGGGGGGGGGGTGCCATCACAGGACACAGAGGTCATGGGCCCTGATACATTAGCAGCGCCTGTTTTCTTGTTTAAATCTTGGATGGAAAGAAGGTAAAAATGAGCTGTAACAATGGCATGAAAGACGTCTCCCGAAAGCCATTAAACTGTGTGGAAATCTTGATGGCTGAGAATTGTTTCACGCTGTGGATTGATGAGTGGTGGGGGTGGGGAAAAGCATGACACACTCTGAGAGGCAGTGATTATCCATCCAGATATGAAAACTTCCGCAAAAGCCAAATAAGCAGGACATTATTCCCCAAATCGCACTTACCCTCGCCTCTTCTCTCTTCCTCTTGGGCAGAAAGTCAGCTGGTGTGGGCGCCGGACCATGCATTAATCTAATAAATTTCTGCTGCATTCAGTGAGTTTCAGAGATGTCTGTTTGCAGACGTTTTACGGTTGTTTTGGTTTTTTTTCTGTAATTGTGTCTATATGTATGTATCACATAATACATACATTTAATCATGTTCTGTATATGTGTATATGTATGCTCACTTGAAAGCATATTCTTGAGTGCTTAGGATGTGTTAGGCACGTATCTAGAAATGAGAACACAAAGAACGATAGTCTCGTCCCTTCAGGAACTTTCAATAAAGTGGAAGAAACAGGCAATACTAGTTCAGTGACAAAATGCTAAAATAAAGGCATGAAGTAAGGAGGCAATTGCACAGCCGTGGCAGCGAGCACCTGTGGGGAGCGGAGGGAAGGATGGGTTCAGGAAAGGGTTTAAAGACAAGGTTCCATTTCATCAAGCATGCAAGAGTAAGTAGAAACTTGACTGTCTGCATTACGGTCTTCCTGTTTATTGAAGGGTGGAAATTTGCCAGTTGTATAAAGAATGCGAAAGGCCGTCTGGGCTGAGTGAGTGATATATGCAGAAGCACCCGGGCTTGCTTGACAAAGCATGATGGGTGGAGGAACCACGAGAAGTTCACTGTAACTTTCACATCATTGAATACTGGGGTCATAGAGTAAACATATGTAAGCATAGAGTAACCATAGAGTAAACAGGGCCTTGTATTTCACAGTGAGTTTCCAGCAGGTGAGTGACTAGGGGAGTTCGGGTAGGAGGCATAACGAGATCCATGTTTTCTGAAGATGACCCCAAAGGCGTCATTGCTCCGACATCAGCTCCCAACAGTTATCAACATCTTGAGGCTAGAAGTAAGTGTTAGAGCTGTTACCACAATCTGTGACAAATGTAATAACAATTATAGTTAGGGTCCCTCTGTGCCTCTGGCATGTGCGACTGAATCAGTTCCATGAGGTTCTTTAGAGACTAATGGTGTATATGCCAACTCTAACTTTAGTGTTTCTCTGAAATACCTTAACTATTCCGTGCTATGCTTTTTTATTGCTGTTGACTTCACACTTTCTTTTTTTTTAATTTTTTTATTTTAATCAAGTCAACACAGTATTATATCAGCCTCAGGTGTACAACGTAATGATTCGACTTGTCTGTATGTTACTCTATGCATACAGCACAAGTGTATGTTACACCCTTCAAAGCAATGAGCAAGCCTGTCCATTACTTTTTCTCCCTTATCTGTAGGGATCACCTTTTAGTATAATGCAGAATTGGTTCAGAATTAGCTAGCTAAGACCTACGATATACTGTAATCATCCATCAGGGATCACCCCCCAGGAAAATGAAATACAGAGATCTTTGGGTCTGCTACTTTTTTTTTTTAATGTTTATTTATTTATGTATTTTTTTTTTTAATTTCTTTTTCAAATTTCCTTTTTTTCTTTTTTTTAAATATCAAATTTCTTGTCAAATTGGTTTCCATACAACACCCAGTACTCAGCCCAAAAGGTGTCCTCCTCAATAACCATCACCCACCCTCCCCACCCTCCCCACTCTCCCACCCCTCCCCCCATCTACCCTCAGTTTGTTCTCAGTTTTTAAGAGTCTCTTATGCTTTGGCTCTCTCCCTCTCTAACCTCTTTTTTTTTTTCCTTCCCCTCCCCCATGGTTGGTCTGCTACCTTATATTCAAAATAGGTAAGTCGAGTCCTAGATATGTTAGGAGTACAGTCATGGGACTATGGTGGCATGGTTAAGTCCTTACTTAAATCTACCTCTTTCTCATCTATATATCTTCTATCTATCACTTACCAGTGTATCATACAAGTAGTAAGACCGCTTTGAAATAAAACCAAAAGTGGAGGAAAAAAATCACATCCAGATTCTGCCATTTTAGCACAGCAATTATTATTGTTTATATATTACCTCCCATCTCCTTCCTAAACATATTTATGTTTAGTTGAAATTAGCATAGAAACAATTTTTACCCCTTTTAAACTTAAATACACACCCATACCTTTCACAATGGCATTCTATACTCCATTAGGCTCTCCTTTCATTCAAATCCCTTCTTCAGGGATCATCAAATTTAACAGATTTAACAATTTAACAATTTAAATTTAACAATTTATACCCAGATTATATGCTTTCCCATTATACTTAATATTTTAAGAAAACCCACATCTACTAACATAGAAATAAATAAAGTAGGTGGGTGGCCATTTGTTTTCATAACAGTGAGATCATATGAAACAACTATTCTGGGGCACCTGGGTGGTTCAGTTGGTTGGGTGTCCAACTTCCACTCGGATCGTGATCTCATGGTTCGTGAGTTTGAGCCCTGCGTCAGGCTCTGTGCTGATGGCTTGGAGCCTAGAGCCTGCTTCTGTGTCTCCCTCTTCTCTCTGTCCTTCCCATGATCACTCTCTCTCTCTCTCTCTCTCTCAAAACTAAATAAACATTAAAAAAAAAAAAATAAAACTATTCTGAGCCTTAAATTTTCTCCCTGATTCCATCACAGGCCACTTTGCTGGCTCATAGATATAGATCTAATATCTTCCTTTTAATAGCCTCAACTATTGCATAACATTCATTAGCACACAATTTGTCAACCATTCCACTCTCAATGGCCATTAGGACTCTCTTCCTTCTCACTATCCTTCGTCGAGAGAATGTGAGGAAAGCAAATGAAAGAAGGTAGAGGCTGAACTAAGAAACAAGATAGAAAGGAGGGGAAAGGTCACCCTGGAATAGAGGCAGTGGCCAATTGCAGTGGAAGATGGAAGGAAGACTGTGTTCTGACCCCCTCATATGCAAAGGATAGTACAGATCTAACTTGGATTACAATAATGGAGAACTTGAGATTTGAGTGGCAATGCTTTCTGTATACTTTTGCTATCTCAAATTGCATTCTACTGAATTCTGTAAAGGTGTAGCATGATATTTCACAAAATGTCCACTTCTCTGTGCCTGACCCCCTTCCACGGTCACAGCGTGGACCCCAGCCCCAGCCCAGCCATACCCCCGCTGTATGGTGTTCTCTGCCCCGCCTGTTTGTTGCCCCCCCCAAGTTCTGGCAAGGCTTGCAGAAGTGACCTGGGGGAGAAGGATCAGAGGTCCTTAAATACTAACCGTGGACAGAGCAAGAGTAAAATAATAATAATAATAATAATAAGCAAGCATACAATCGAAGATCTCAGAAGTGACTTTCCCTGAGAGGTCTGTACAACAGATTCATGTCAGCCCTGTGAATTTTGTCAGCAACTGACTGAGAAAACCCTGGTTTTCCAAAGCCCTGGTTGGTTAACAGCGATTCCGAATTAAGAATTCCTGGTCATCTCAGAAGACGTCACTCAAACGTGTTCCTCCTCCTACATGGTACAAGGGAAAATATGGCCCAAGGGATTTCTGGTTCTATCAGGGTCTGCTGTGGCTTTATCCTCATGAGAACGAACACTCAGGACTCAGCATTTCTGCTTCCCTTCCGCCGAGGCGTGCGAAAATGGAGAGCAATAAAACAACAATAAACAACAAAAAATTACAGCCAAGCCCTCTCCAGCGTCCGGAGACAGTATTTGGCCTGGCTTTATGTGCTGGCTAATGCACAGTTCAGGAAGAGGGGTTGGAAGGTTCTCATTGTATTTCTCCTTGCTAATAGTTCAAGTGTGTTTCCTCTGGATAGAACCTATTACATTCAGCTCGTCATTATTTGTTTTTTTTTTTTTTTTTCAACATTTTTTATTTATTTTGGGACAGAGAGAGACAGAGCATGAACGGGGGAGGGGCAGAGAGAGAGGGAGACACAGAATCGGAAACAGGCTCCAGGCTCCGAGCCATCAGCCCAGAGCCTGACGCGGGGCTCGAACTCACTCACGGACCGCGAGATCGTGACCTGGCTGAAGTCGGACGCTTAACCGACTGCGCCACCCAGGCGCCCCTCGTCATTATTTGTTTTTGATAGTTGATGGGCCCGTGATCATTTGGCTAAAATAAATTCTTACATCCGTCATATCAAAATGTATATTTAGGAAGTAGTTCTGAGTTTCTCTTCTTTTTGGAGTCTCATCCAAATCATTATTTTTGAATATTGCTCTCTTTCTCTTTTGTCTTCTCTTTTTTTTCTTCTTCTTCTTCAGCCTGTTCTTGCTGTAGGTACCAAGGAAGAGTAAAGTGATCTCAGGCTAGGCTGTAAAAGAGAGAAATCTAGAGGCAAAACCAGAAGAATTCAGCATTTAAATAGCTCAGTTGTCAATTCTAACAAATCCAAAGCAATAACCACTCCCTGATGTCCATCTCTCCAAGGTGCTGCTCTAGGCACGGTGTGGTGGAGATGAAAGGCATCCACACACACATGGACCCCCTTTAGGAAGAAAACCAAAGTGCAATTTGATTAGGGTTATAAGCTAGGATTGTACGTTCTGCTACAGGAACACACATACGGAAACAATTTATTCTGCCTGGAGGGGTCCCAGGAAGCTCAGCGCTGAATGACTGGACTGAATAATAGGGTGCTAGCTTTCAAACGTTTTCTGCTGGAGACTTACCATTCAAAATATATTTCACATGGTTGTCCCAAACACACAAGCCCATGCCTATTTAGACAATACTTACTCTTACCGCCCGTGGTACGTTCTTGTATTTTTTCTTCTGTTGTGTTCCAATTGTTTTAGAGGCTGGTTGATACCCCTTTAATTGAACATCCTTGAGCAATTAATGGATTGAGAACTCAGTTTAAAGCATCCTGAAATAGTGGGGCACCTGGGTGGCTCAGTTGGTTGAGTGCCTGACTTCAGCTCATGTCATGATTTCATGGTTCGTGAGTTCAAGCCCCGCGTCGGGCTCTGTGCTGACAGCTCAGAGCCTGGAGCCTGCTTGGAATTCTGTGTCTTCCTCTCTCTCTCTCTCTCTCTGTCCCTCTGCCTTTCTCAAAAATAAATAAATATTTTTAAAAATTAAAAAAAAAAAAATCTTGAAACAGAGAGGCGCCTGGGTGGGTCAGTCAGTTAAGCATCCAACTTTGGCTCCGGTCATGATCTTGTGGCTCATGAGTTCAAGCCCCGCGTCGGGCTCTGTGCTGACAGCTCAGAGCCTGGAGCCTGCTTGGGATTCTGTGTCTGCCTCTCTCTCTGCTCCTTCCCTGCTCATGCTCTGTCTCTCTTCCTCTCTCAAAAATAAATACACATTAAAAAATATTTTTTTTAATCCTGAAGTAGAACATGGACATTTCAGTGACACAGAACTCTTTTTAAAAGCTGGTGTGGCCCACCTGAGATTTGGACAGTTGGCTTAACTTTGAGTCTGAGTTTCCCTGTCTACAGGAAAGGTGCAAGTGATTACTATTTACCTGACCTGGACTAAAGGAGATAACACTTGTAAATAGCTGTGTATAGGGAGAGCTCAACAGATGGGTTAGTGAGGGGACTAACCAAGAGTGGGGGAGGGGACACTAGGCACACAGACTCCTTTGGTGGGATTGTCCCCCTCACCCAAAACAAGATAAGCACTGAATGATATGCCTAGAAGCTTACAGAATATAAGGTGGAAGAGACAAAGTTTACCAAGGCTCTGGCCCTAGGAGAGTGGGTGTGGGTGTGTGGGTGTGCGCTTGAGTGTGAATCGGTGAGTGTATATGTACGTGTCTGCAGGTGTATGTGTGCCTGTGTATGTGTGTGTGAGAGAGAGTGAGCTTGTATGTCGGGGGCGGGGAGGTTGTATGTGTGCACTCTCATATGTGGTGAGGCTTGTGTCAGTACAGGGACTAAACTCAGTTCCCCCTTTTCAGTAACCTCTTAATCATTTGGTTCCCCCTTCTCAATAGCCTCTTAAACAAGTCCCCTGAACTTTTCTCTTTTCCTGAGACCTTCCTCTTCCCAATAGACCACAGCTTCTTGTAGCCCTGACACAGTCACCTCTCCTTTCTGGATTTGATCTTCCTTGCACATCTCTACTGAATATGTTAGACCAGATGAACACATTGTGAAAAATATTTTTGGAAAACGGTGGAACACATTTTTAAGCATAATCTTTAGAGGGTACTGATATTTAATCATGGGCCGAGAGAGAGAAATAGAGCTATAGACACATAGTAATAGCTAACATTCATTAAGCAGCTACTAGATGCCCAGCTCTGTGCAAAATTCTTTGCAGGTATCAATTCAGTTAAGACCTGTGACACACCATGGGGGCACCTGGGTGGCTCAGTCGGTTAAGCATCTGCCTCTCGATGTCAGCTCAGGTCATGATCTCATAATGCATGAATTCAAGCCCCACATCAAGCCTCCATGCTGACAGTATGGAGCCTTCTTGGAATTCTCTCTCTCTCCCTCTTTCTCTCTGCCTCTCTCTCTCTCTCTCTCTCTCTTAGTAAATAAATGAACTTAAAAAAAAAAAAAGACTTGTGATACCCCTATGATCTGGTTACTATTATTATTGCCCCCATTATGCAGATAACAGATAACTTGGTCCAGGTCACAAAGTTAGTGAGTGACATGGCTGGGATTCAAATTTAAATGCAAATATATCTAAATACATATCTTTCTGTGGCCCCTTTATAGAAACCCAGGCCACTGGGGGCTGTGTTTGAAAACCCTCTGGAATCAGGTGATGTATCTCTGAGGCTATTTTTTTTGCTCAAGCAAACAATGAGTTCATCGGTGACTTCACAAGGTTCTAAATAAACAACTAACCCCTACAACACTTTCCCACATCCAAGGATGTACATACAGATGTACACATAACACATTATATATATATGTACATATATATTCCCATAAACATATATGTGTATGTACTTTATATATTTGCTTTACATATGAGTATATATTTACACATATGAATAAGTTATATATGAAAGAATAAACTATATATCATTAAAATATATGAATAAACGATACGTCTGATGAAGATGTATCGTATATATGCCGTACGTATACATACGATGAATTAAACGGATGTCACCATAGTACAAACCTGGAATGGGCAGCTGATCCGTGACAGAGGCAGCACACTCAATGCCATTTCCTAGTGTGCCCTAGAAAACCCCCCACTCTGCCTCGGCCAGCACCAAGACTGGAAAAGAGCCAACCCTGGGAAGCGATCTTTATACCTAATCAAGCTTCTGTTTTGCAAGCAAAGATAAATTATAAATCCTGAATTACAAATCAGCCCTCAAGCCCTATTATTGATCCCTGTCCTTGTCATTACCCAGTTCATTCTGCTGGGGTCGAGGGCCCAGGACCGCCTGTTTGCAGGTCCTGGGTAGCATTCGGAGACACATTAGAGAGTATATATTTTCACCAAAACCCATGCTTAGCTCCAGGGGAACGTGATTGTTAAATATAATGCATATTTACTATTGTGCCTTGAAAGAGGATTAGCGGAGGAGGACATTACTTTAATTTCTTCCATGTGGCTCTGAGCGCTGGTGGTTAATTTCCTCCCTGTACTTCAAGAGGGCGTTGTGGTTAAAGAGTTAAAGGCTAATTAGGCTCCCTGTCAAAAACAACAAAACCCTGGCTTCAGTGGATTCCCTCTGACAAAAACACCTTTTACTCTGAGGCTCCCTGTTGGCCCAGATTCCAGTCTTACTGGAGTTCACCCCGAGTGAAGTCTTTTTAGAAGGGACAGGAGGCCTGTCTCCCAAATGCACTGGAGTCAGGGAGTCAATGCTGGCATTTACTTTCAAAGGAGTCTGTGATTTTGTGTTGAGGTTGCAGGGAGTGGGGACGGAGACCTGGCAGATGGTGGGAACCAGGCTAAGTAACTGTTAGGAGGGTCGGGTGGGGCGGTAATTCATTAGCTTCCCCTTATACATCTTTATTACAGGAAGTTAACGAAACAATCTTTGTCCCGTTTGAGGATAGAAACTGGAGGGGAAACATATCTGAACCTCCAACATCTCTGTTTAAGGCTGTGTCTCTCTGTCTCACGAGGTTGTTAGGAGAATAGCATTTAGCAAGGCTGCAGACGCTTTGTCACTGTGCTCGGCACACAAAGGGCTTCCTCTGTTAGTTTCCTCCCCCCGCCACCCCCATCTCCCCACCCACAGGGGATTTGGGGACCCAAGGACTGTTGTTCAAAATCCATGTTTGCTACTTACCATCTGAGTCACATTGGACAATAATAGCAGGTAATCCTTGGTGAGCCCTTACGACGTGCCAGGAACAAGTCTAAATACATGTATTAATTTATTTATTAATTTTTCCTCCCAAGCACCCGAGAGGTAAGTAACTCTACTATTGCAGAGGAACAGAATATAGAACATTAACTTAGGGCTTACTGTTCCAAGTATATAACTGTATTTACTTATTTATCCTCACAACATTGTGAAATAGATCTCATTAGTTTCAGTTTTAAAGATGAGTAAACTGAGTCGCAGAGTGAGTATGGAATTCTTCTCAGGTCAAGAGGAAGAGCTGGCATTCAGACCAACACTGGGGTCCCAGAGCTCTTGGACTTGCCCCTCCCGAGGCATGTTGCCTCTCCAGACTTAGTTCCCTCATTTATAAAATTGGGCTAATGCAATGGTAACTACGTCAAACGGTTGTTGCAGTGATTGAAGAAAATTGTAAATTTGAAAACACTTTACAAAATATATTCTAAATATATACAAAAATATACTAACAAAATATATAACTAACTAAATATATACAAAAATATACTTACAGAAATATACTAACATGATAGTATTGTAATTGTGGGAGTTATCACAGTATAGCCATAAATAAATACACACTTGAGTACACGATGAGTTTATTAGAAGGGGAAAGCTAAGCGTGAGATTTGTTGAATGCCTACTAGCCTACGATGTGCTATTTTTTCTAAACTCATATTACCTCATTTTGATATTTTTATCCCCAATATATAAAAGAACAAACAGGAACTCAGAGAAAGTTCAGTAATATGTCCCTATGACTCATCTGGGAAATAGCAGGCAGAATTACAAGCCAACTTTGACCAAGTCTGAGACCTACTGTCTTTCCATTTCGCCATGATGGTTTATGAGAACAAAAGAGATTTATCTCCCCATGGCATTTTGTCACATGGTGCTCATTATGAATGAAGTTATCCATGTAGTATTATACTATTACAAATAAAATCTTTTACCCAGAGATTTCTTGTGGCCCTGAAAGCCAAATTTCCCAATCAGCTTGCCATTGTGTGTGTGTGTGTGTGTGTGTGTTTCTTTTTTTTTTTTTTTTTTAATTTTAACGTTTTATTTATTTTTGAGACAGGGAGAGACAGAGCATGAACAGGGGAGGGTCAGAGAGAGGGAGACACAGAATCTGAAACAGGCTCCAGGCTCTGAGCTGTCAGCACAGAGCCCGATGCAGGGCTCGAACTCACGGACCATGAGATCGTGACCTGAGCCAAAGTCGGATGCTTAACCGACCGAGCCACCCAGGCGCCCCGGTGTGTGTTTCTTAATTTGAGTTTTAAGGTTCAGTCTATCTGGATTTGCTAAAACAGTGCTGGGCTCTTTTACAGACTTGAGTTTCAGACCTGGTGCTGCTGGCACCTCACCTAAAGACAAATCTCTAGGACAGAAATGAGTTCTACGAGCAGCTAGATTTCAAGGGAGGGCAGAGTCACACATCAGAAGTGTCTTCAAAAGTGAAGTGTGAATTGAAGAACGCTACTTGGGTTCAAATCCTCACTCTTATTTTCACTGGGTGATGAGAAGCAAATCTTCAAACCTTCGTCTGAAAATGGGATTATTATTAAATCTGCCTTATAGGGTTAAATAAAATGGTGGCTGTTGCACAGTAGATGTTCAATAAATGTTCATTTCCTTCTTGCCAGTTCCCTTCTAGAATGGAGTTTTGGATTATGGAAGTGAAAGCACACGCGTTACCATTTTCCTGGGACCCAGGAGGGACAGAATGAAGTGAAGTCCATACCGGAGGGCGAGAGAATGTTTCGCTTTCTTTTAGAGCTTAAGTGGAGTCAGAGGTTATATACCTGTTAGGATGCCTGATCTATATCGCATAAATGAATAACCTTCAAGTGCCGTTAGTTTTGGAGTCAAGGGGGGAACGAGAGTTGGGCCAATGTGGTGGTTAAAATAACAGTGATAGGATGGGAATGGGGGAAAGAAGCTTATCTTTAGTTTCATCCCCTTTCCAGTGACTTGATGGAAATGGTCATGCGCTTCCTGAGCCCGAAGACACCCCTTTCTTTCCCTGATCTTGGATGCTATTCCCACAGGGGCCACTCTAGGCAGGAAAACATTTTTATTCGTGAAATAATGTGAATCCCTGCTTTCTTTTTCCTCATTAGATGAAGGGTCTATTGGACAACATTCATTGGCAAAGTTGATGTGATTGAGAGCAATCAGGAGATACGCCAACCAAATTAAATTTCCTCCGGTTTCCTGAGCAGCGCAAACCTTCTTATGCCTCGGGGCCTTTGCACATGCTTTCCCCCCCGCCCCTGGTTGGAAAGTGTTTCCTTTTCCCTGCACTGCTCATCTTCACTCGGTTGACTTACACTCATCCTTCAGGCCTCATCTATTCAGGGAATGGTTCTGTGATTCCATTCATCCTCCCAGGGCTAGTTGGCTGTATGTTGAACACATTTAGATTGCACTGCCTCGGCTCTCTACACAATTCTGATTTTTTGTTCGCTATATTTCTCTCTCAAATATTTTGTAACCTCGGCGGGAACTTTGCCTATCTTGCTCACTGCGGCATCCGTGCTCAGCAACACATGTAGCACATAACGGGCACTCAAAAGATGTTTATTAAATGAGTTCATAAAAGAGTAATTGAGTGAGTGAAAGTGAACGAGTCAAGCAGGTGTGATGTAGCAGAAAGAATATTGAGCTGTGAATCACGATGCCTTGGGACCATTCTTAGCTTCAATTTCAACTAGCAAAGTGACCCTTAGGCCACTTTAATTTCTTATGCCTAAAAAAGCTTATACTATTATCTCAAAGGGTTGTGGGATTTCAATCAAGTGCCTGGTGTATGTGGATGCTTGATTAAAAGTGAGTTATTTCCCACTGTAAGAGAAATCATTGATGGGGGTTATGCCATGGCCAAGAGTTCAAAAACCAGCTGGGTTACTGGAGGCCCTAGGTCCAAACCCCCTCTCCAGATCTGCTACCCAGAGAGTAGCCATCAAAGATAAATTTAATCATGCAGAGCTGCCCCAGAAGGTGGTGTTCTGGAGCCAGGGACCCGTGTCCTCAATTTTCCCTTCAGCAGAGGGACTGTGGCTCTGGATGGAGCATAAGATGCCTCCCTGGGCGAGAAAGTCCTCTTTCAGGAAGGCTCCCGCTCTGGCATCAGTGACCCACATCATAAAGGTGAGTCATTTTCCAGTTTCTAAGCCTTCAAAGCAACATCCATGAAGGGTCATGGGTGGAGGGAGGCCCGCCCTCTCTCCCCTGCAGCAGCTTTGTGCCACAAGGAACCCTAACAGGTGCTGAACTGTTCCTTGAGTTCTGTTGGAAGTCGGAATGTTATGTCTACACAGAAGCGCTCAACCCCTGGCACCCGGTGGAGGTTCTTGCACATAACCTGCCAATGTGTTGTGCTGGAGTTGTTTTCCGCTGAAATACAATGATAAAAAAGATCCCAAAGACAAAATTGTAGAGGCAGGGACTGGAAGCTTCTGGCAATCTCTTGCTTGAGCAGCCCTTCCCCTAGCTCTGGACTCCAAGCACGATACGTAAAGGGGCTGAATGCTAGTCCCTTGGTAACTCATGCTTTTGTGGGGAATGGGTGGGGCCTGGGGGACACCCACCCAAAAGGACCCTGGCAGGCAGGCCAGCTCATGGGAAAAATGTGATTTCCTGCTTGCTGTGGACGCCTGGGAGTCTGTGCATATTTTCATGTATTTCCTGCTCTGCTGTGGGATTTGGGGAAATCTAGAGCATCATCTCTCTATGTTTCACGCAGCACTGCATAGTCAGCATGAAGCTGCCAGAGGGAAAGGGCCTGGACTTCGGGGTGAGACCAGCCTGAGCTTAATTCTCAGCTGTCTACTTACCAGCTGTGTGAGCGTGGACAAATCACGTAAACTCTCTGGCCCTCAATTTGCTCATTCTGTAAAAATGTCTCCTTTTGGCGGGGGGTTCTTTTGGGGTTTCAGTGAGACAAGATACATGAAGTGCCCCAAGAGTGCTTGGCAATTAGGGAACACCACACTCCTTTCCTTTCTACCGCTCTTCTTTTTTCTCAACGTGAATGAGACAATTACGTAGAAAAAGAGTTGTCTTCTCAGATGTAAGAAGATCAATGAAGGGTCACTGTTCTCTCTGAGAAGATATTAATATTCCCAAGGCTTCAGTCTATTTAATATTTACAAGTTATAATTTACTTTTTCTCAATGTTGCATTCATATCGGTGATTGTCTCTTCTTCCTCAGGGAAAACCACACCCTATCAGGTAGCGGGCCCACTTATGACACCAGGAATGACCAAAGTGAAACCTTTCACATTGCAGTTACTTGCATCTCATTTATAAAAGTTTTTCATACATCTTATAATAAAGTCACAAATTCAATGGGATCGGCAAACATGAGCACTGAGAGAATATGAGTAGCACAGATTCAAAACAGAGTCCCTGCTAAGGAGCCTGAAAGGGCTTTGGTCAACTCCCCAGCCTGCAAAGCCCTCGAGAAAGGGAGATTAGATAGACCTCAGGATGCCAAACGGCTCAGGGGAGTAAGCAATGAGGTGTAAAGCCCCCTTAATGGAGGAAAGAACATCTCCCCTGGGCCTCCTAAAGTTTATTCTATCAGATTTCCAGGAAGCAAAGAGCACACATCCCCAGCCAGTATTATTGGCTCCTTTCTCTGACTACAATGATACAGTATTTGACATTACTATATCAGTACGATTTCCAAAAACTTAAAAACAGTGGATTAATTCAGTGCTCAATGAAAAGATATCTTCTACCATATAGAGTATTCAACTTACCCCTCCTAAGCTGCTCTGTTAATTATTTACATGGAAAGTTCTGGATCTGTCATAGATATGATAATGTATTGACTGCTGTAGGAATGTTTTCAGACAGTGTTCTTAAAATACAGCAAGGTACCATAAGGTGATCAAAAGCAAGGTAGAAAACAAAGGTCAAAAAAAAAAAAGAGAAAAAACAGATTCAGAATGACCTTCACAATTGTTAGGAAGACGCCGTGAATTATGTTTAGCCTCTCAGTGGTCACTGGAAAACAAAAAAATAAGCAAATAAAAGAGTAAAACAAAAAAGATAGTCGCACCATTTAATGTCCATGGAAGAAACTGGTTGGTAGATATGTGCACTGGGGGCATAACATGCCTTCTCTCCAGTCCTGTCAAACCTTTGGAAAGTCTCCAGTAGCATCTCTGTGATAGTAGGAATCAGAAGAACAGAAGTCTAGCCCCCAGTCCTATAGCTGAGGTAGGATTTGAAGCCAGATGTGTTCTGTTGCCAAGTCTGTGTCCTTGTCGCTGAAGGATGCTGTTCCTCTTCTGTGCATATGGTGAAGCTGCCATGGATGTATCACACAGTCTTTTTTTGGAACTCACTGCTCTCGACCTCCCTTTCCAGAGATTCTAGGAGGAAGGTGTGAGGTTCCAAAGTGGTGACACTAGAGGAGGGTAGCCAACCAATGTACCAATTTATGTGTGTGTGCGTGTGCGTGTGCGTTCAGCACTCACATCAGGGTGAAGTTCAAGGACACACACCACTGGCCAAAAACCAAGGCAAAGGTCTCTTGGACCAAACGTGTAGGTTCTTGAACAAGTTTCTACATTCTGTCATCTCCTGCCACTTCCCTAAGTTCTCTCGAGAGAGAATGAAGGAGGCCTTTACCCCCATACTATCTCCTATCAATAGATTTGGAGAAGTCTGGCAAGTCATAATTGATATCTATATACAATTCTAATCCCAGCTTTGCAGCTCCCCAGTGCCCCACCTCCTGAAACATGGGCTTCCTTTACACTGTCAGAGACAGACTTCTGTGTTTGTGGAATGAATATCGGAGCTTCACTCTTCTTCATATGTCTTTGCCTTTTTTTTTTTTTCTTTAAGTTTCCAGGATTCTCACTGGGAGAAAACTGAGTCAATGGCCTAGTTCCAAGGCATATTTTAGAAGAAGCTGTCTAGTAGAAATTTATGATACAGCTGTGGTTGCGTTCAGTGTTTTAGCTATTCATTATTCAACTCCTTTCTGAAAAACATCCCCGATGGAGACTGGTTCCTATATCACTGTGCATATGATCTGGCACAAAAGAGGTTCTCGTGGCCCACTTCCCTCTGTTGGCTCCAACAAGCAGTCCTCCGGTACAATCAAGAAACAAGTCGTGGCCTCATCAACCGATGAGAATCTTGCTGCCAAAGACACGGGCCAGTCAAGGTCAGATCGTTATGGCAGTATGTTGGTAGTGCCATCCTAGCAGTCGTGACAATGACATTGGCTCAGGCCATGAAGGTGGGGATCATATTGATGCTAGAGGTAGTGGCTTCGCCTGAATGTTCCAGCTGTATGAGTGTGCTGTGTGTCCTGATGCCTGGTCTGGAGATGCTTCAGTTCCTGCTACTGTCTAAGCTGGGTCTCTATGTTTCCCATCAGTCCCTCTATCTTTCCAACAAATTTGTCTCCTACTTGATTTGGCCATGATCCTTTTCCATTGTTTGCAACCTAAACACATCATGAGCACAGGAACTAACAATGACTGCACACTTACTTTCCTAGCAGGTCCTATGTCAAATGTTTTAGCCCCTGGTGTAACTGGCTTCCCACTGAACCTTATAAGATTAGTTATTATTATTTGCATTTTATAGATGAGAAGCTCAAGATGGAAAAAAGATACAAAGAAGCTAAGCTAATAGTTCACTTTTTCTGAGTGTTTAATAGAGGCTGACGTTTTAAAGTACCATCTCATTTAATCTGCATAATTTTCCATATTATGTAAAAACATATTTCAATGTATCTAAGACAACATTGATTGCAAAATATACCATTCTTTATGTACCACTAAGAAAGGAAATACCTCCGATTAAACTATGGCATGCCGTTAATTATAAGATGGATGATATCAGAGATATTAATTTAGAAAAACATATTTTAGAATATGTTAATTATATCATGTCATTACTCCATTTTAAAATGGGATAACCAGACACTGAGGCCCAGCAGGATTTAGAGATCTGCCTGAAGTCCCCCAATTTGCCCGTGGTGGTAAAAGGATTTAAATCTAAATCCATCTAGCTTCAAAGCCATTAATCACTATGCCATATTGTTTTATAGTCATCTAGCCATCTAGTAGTAGGACTGAAATTCAGACCCATGTTTGTCTGACTCCAAATTAATAATAGATAAAATGGAATGAGTATCCATTATTTGTCAGGTATAGTGCCTGTAGGTTTACAGTTATTGTCTTATTTAATATTCATAATAAACCTGTACAATAGAGGTCACTTTTCCCAATTTGCAGATAAAGAAGTTGAGACACTGGCTTGCTAAAAGCCATAGAGCTAATAAAGAGCAGAGCCAAGAACTGATTCTAGGTCCTTCTGTCTTCAAAGATACATGTTCCACCACCTTACCTGGCTACTTGTTTGGTATGTAGCTGAAGTTTGCAAAAAGTCCTCACAGAGAAGGACCAATGCTCATCTAAAGAGATGAATTCCTGTTGAAGGATTTCCAGACATTGATGTACATATGTAGGTGCCTCATATCATGCCATCAAGGCCATTGCTCAGACTATTACTCAGGCAAAGGAGGGTATTTCTGCCTGTTTCCTCCACCTCCCTACTCTGCCCAGTTCTGTCAAATTATGTAGCTACAGGAACCACTCAGGCAGCAGCTTTCCTAACTGGATGTGTGAAGTTCACAGATGAAGAGCATAGGTCTCTAAAGTCTAAACAAAGAAATGGGAAGTGTTAAGCACCCTCCCCCTTCTTTGCTCCTTGAGAAGTTTTCTACTGTCCTGCATTGGGCTTCATGGTAATTATGGCAACCAACATTGCTGCTTCCTATCTTAGTTATGGTTGTTCCCCAAAGTAGACCTTCTGATAAGGACCTGGGGCCAGGTAGTGCATATGGAAAATGATCTCAGGAAGCCCAATCAGTGATCTAACAATGTAAGATCGAGAAGGCAGAAAAACAAAGAGTGTATTCCCAAGTGACTTACTCCTGGAGGCCACTGCTGGACTATCACTGAAGAACGCTGTAGAACACAACTCAGATTACCAGAATGAGGGATGGAATACTGGAGTGTTATCCACTGACCCCTGTCTCGTTCCTGAGGATTTTCTCTTGGCATGTGAAATCCCTAGTGTTTTGGAGTGTCACCTATGGGCATCGGCACAAACCTCCACTGATGTGGGATAAAGTCCTCAGATAGAGAAGCAGAGAGCTGCAGGCACTTGCAGGAGGAAGTTATCGGATGCCAGGAATCGTCCACTGCAGCTGCGGGTAAACTCACATGTCTGTTAGAGGAAGAAAATGCTTCTCAGCCCAACCTTCGGCACTTTCTTACCATGGACCAAGAGTTATGTTACTGTCTTTACTTTCATTACCCAACTCCATCCTTATAGAGGTGGCAGTTGCCCTAATAAACGCTATTCTGCCTCAAGTTGGAGACTGCGTTTTATCTGTCCTGTCTCTGCACCTCTGGGGCTGGCACAATACTGGATAGAGCACCGTAGTAATGTGAGGAGTGAGGGAAAGAGCTACCAGTGAAATGGTATGGAGGTAAAAGACCATATAGCCTTTTCCAAGAATTCAAGTGGAATAGTGGAACACCACTGTGGAATCCATTACTTTGATGGGATTGATCAAACTAACCCCCATTCTTCACTCTTCTTATATCCTGATACTTTTCCGTATGACTTTGTCTCTCACTCTGACTCTGCAAATCGCCACATAACTTGTCTTGGCCACTGGGGCGTTAGTGTGCGTGATGCAAAGGCAGGTTTGAAAGAGTTTGAATGGTTATTCTTGGTGGCTTTTGTAGCTTTGCCATTGCTATGGGAACATACCTGGATTCGCTTGTAAGAGAATGAAGAGTGGGACAGAACCAAGTTACCTGGGTCATCCTCCATGAGACAACGCTAGACCAGCCAACAGCCTGTAGACCTCAGATGTATAAATGAGACTAAGACAACCAACAGTGTTACCAGGAGACCCATTGCTGAACACGCACTGATTGCAAGCCTAGGGGTGAAATCAACTGATTATCATTCCTGAGCCCTGGAACCCCGCAGATACAGAAGCAAAATAAACATTTATTGTCGTAGGCCACTGAGGTTTGTGATTGTTCATAGGACAGCGTTTTTGCAGCAATAAGTAACTGATATGCCCCACACAGAGTACGTATGGGAATAAACAGAAAAATGGCAAAGTGCTATTGAAAGGCAGATGCTAGGTAGTCAGCTAGTCGCACTCAACAGCTTAATGACTCCTTTTGAGTCACCAACCTAAAGCATGTGTGATTGACATCAGTGCATCAATAAACTTACCCATAATTACATGGCATCAGCTGTTTGGGTCACTTGTCACTGGTAGAAGCTACAAATGTTAAGGCTGTAAATGGCTGGGGTGTAGGATTTGTAGGGCAGAGGAGCAGAGTAAGGTGAGGCTGACAACAAAAGCAGAAGCTGGACACAGATGAGTTTGGATGCTTTCCTGGAGTTACCAGGGTGCCCAGGGGATTAATGAATGTCAGTCGAATGAATGAGATATTCTGGGAACGATGGACATTTCCTGGCATTACTCAAGTGGGGTGGGTCCCTCCTTTACCTCTGTGAAAAACTGGCTCTGTTAGTTAGTGAAAATGCCATCTGCTACTGCAAATTTTACTGGCCTCCTGGGTTTTTTTTTTCCCCGAGTAATATCTGCCAGGTTATGTAGCATATAATCAGAGACATAGGGCACCTTTAAATGGTGTAATTTTTCAAGACAGAGAGCCTTCTGTTAAAGAGAAGATGGGAAGAAGACCAAATCAAATAACAATTATGAATAATACACTACTCAGCCCATAACAAAAGGCTCTGGATTTTATAATATGTTCCTGCCAAAGGCCATGTGTAATATTTCCTTGTTAGTAGTTCTCAACCGCTATGAAATCCACAAAACCTCTCCCAGCTGCTGAAGACTTATTCTCTCTCCTGTCCCAGTTTGAGACACATCCATAAGGTTTAGAAAATATGACGAAGATTCCCAACTTGAATGACAGTAATAGTAATCTCCTAAGGCTTTAGAGAAAGATGTAAGAAAACCACAGTGCATGTCTGTTTAAAAACCGTTCTGTCTAATGGTTTGTAGTGTTCCAAAGTTTGGGGGCAGGAGTAGGTTGAGACAGAACTATTTAATAAGCTTCCTTTCAATGACCTGAGTGATGTTGGTATTACGTTAATAATCAGTACAAATTAAATTACATTAAAAGCTGAGGTTCAAAGCTAAAGCATTAAGAAAGACTTGAGCAGGTAGACAAATTTACTTCTATTTTTTTTAAACAAGAGTTTCATAGGACTTTAAATGCATGTATGGAAGTTATGAATTCTTCTATATACATGAGGTTGTGGTACATCTTTCTGCTTGAATCAAACTTCTCTTGAGTAGAGAACAGAAATACAAGAATATTTAGAAAGATAGAAACATAAATAAAAGAAATATAAGAATGCCCTACCAAGAAGAAAAGACCAAATGAGAAGAAAATAACTTAAAGGTAGTTGAGAAGACACACAGTGCATCCAATCCTCATTTCTCTGGCATTTCTAACAGGTTGTTTGTGATGTCTACTGAAAACCAGCATTTATGGGGCCTATGAATAAGGCCGGCACCACGCTAAACACATGTATTAGCTTATTTAATTCTTCCAACAATGTTTTAAAGTGGGTACTATTTTTACCCTCACTTTGTAGACAAGGAGCTTGAGGCTAAGAGAGGTTAAGTATGTTGCCCAAGGTCACACGCTAAGTGGCGGTACCATCAGTCAACCTCATGTCAGAATGATTTTACAGCTCGTGATTTCATCACCACACTCAAATATTAACACCTTTTGACACTCCATCTGTGCTGAAAGCCAAATCCTGGTGACCCTCTAATCACAACAACAAAAAAGGGTTACGGCTGCTTTCTATTGACTCTTGGAAAGATTCCAGTTCGATGAAGCAGTTACTGATAATAATTTCATAGTAATCAAGAAGCCTATTAGTTTGTACCTAGGTATTGCTGTTTCTTTAAACGTTGCTATAAGAACTTAGTGATTCATGGCTAGTTAAATTAAATTGTTTCCTAAGCTGGCAAAGCATTATCTTTAACACATAAGGTATAATTACCTAGAAGACTTTTAAATTGCTACTTATCCCAAAGAAAGCTTGGCCAATGAGTTCTCAAAGGAATGGAGCAAGGAACTTGGGGGTGCCTTCCATAATCTTGCAAAGTTAAATCACAGAAAGTGCCAAGGACCTGGAATTTACAGGGTCTTCACATTCAGGGGGACCGTGTTAGGGCACCTTCCCTTATCCCTTCACCTTTGCCTTCCTTCTGTGAAAGTGATAGTTGACATGTATCTCCTTCCATCATCTTATTGTCCCAAGGTAAGAGTTAGTGCTCTCCCTTGTTTTTGCTGGCATTCTTGCACACCTTGCCAAGTTGTTGCTTCTTTAATGATGCCAATTCTTGCATTCTTGTTGGGAAAATAAATTCCAGAAGAATATGTCCAGAGATTTTTTAATAAGCTTATTTATTTATTTTGAGAGAGAGAGAGAGAGAGGCAGAAAGAGAGGGAGACAAAGAATCCCAAGCAGGCTCCACACTGTCAGCACAGAGACTGACAAGGGGCTCGATCCCACAAACTGTGAAATCATGACCTGAGCCAAAATCAAGAGTCAGACACTTAACTGACTGAGCCCCCAGAGGTATTTTAACATAGGATTTTAAATATTCTTTAGGTATGGTGAGGCCAAGAGATCAGGGAAGGACTCATAGATCCCCAGAGGAAGGAGAATGTTATAGAAGGCCACTCGGGGAAGCACCAGAGTCCATCAGGAGGCAGGGAGTGGGGAGAAGAGGTTTTTATTTTGTGGTTTCCATAGACAGGAACAGGTCATTAAGGGTGAGCAGACTTACGATTGGCTACTTTGGGTAATTTCAGTGAACTCTGGAGTGGAAGGGCTGTCCCTAAGATGTCTGGAATCTAGCCTTGGGATGATGAGGGCCGGTTGATGGTGGGAGGGATGCAAGAGCCCAATAAGGGAAAGTTGAGGGTATGAGTCTGAATTGACTCTAGGAATTGACTAATCCTGGAAGGGGCAATCCCTCCTGGGTCAGAAATTCCTCACATGTCAAGCATCAGAATACAGAAAATAAAAGATATGTTTAATAAAAGAGGGAAACTATGAAGAGTTCATCTTTCTGACAGTAAATGCAGCACCTATATGCACATGCACAGGTGTGTTTATGCAGGTGAGTATCTGTGTCTATGCTGGATTAATTGGTTTCACAGTGTTACCTGAGGTCTTAGAATTCCCTCTGATTCAATATACGTTTCTAGGAGATGTATGGGTTCTCCTCACCCATCTCTCACTGGCTTGGCCTGGCTCCAAGGATCCTGTCTGGGGAGCAAAAGCAGTGTTTTACAGACTCTTCCTTCCTTTTCTAGGAAGTCATCAATTCTGGTGGAACTGGAGGTCTACATCGTGGCGGTCATCATTTTAACCTCTCATTTCTATTAGCTTCTGCCAAACTGAGAGCTGCTGTCATGGTTCAAGATGAAGATAGCTTCTCCTTCTCTTCCTCTCTTTTAGTGTGACCACAGGTTGTCTTTAAGAGTTGAGGTTTTTTTGTTGTTGTTGTTGGTTTTAAGTAAGCTCTATGCCCAATGTAGGGCTCAAACTCATGACCCTGAGATCGGGGAACATATGCTCTACCGACTGAGCCAACCAAGCACTCCAAGAGTTGACCATTTTAATTAACTAACTTCTTTCTTCTTTCCTTCTATATGAACCAAGCACTCCAAGAGTTGAGCATTTTAATTAACTAACTTCTTTCTTCTTTCCTTCTATATGAATATTCATGTATTAAATTCTGTATGCCAACACGAATCCAGGCACCTGGGGGGAACACCAAGAGAAACCAAACAAGAAGTTCACAGCCTCATAGAGCCTCAAAGATAAACACCTTAAGAACATTCTCTGAATACAAAACCCATAGTTATTCATTTGATGATTCAAGATCCTATTAGACCTTGAATATCATCTACCTTGAGAGAGACACTGCTTTCAATTGCTGTTAGGAAATATATCAAGGTTTATCCCAGGAAAGAGGAAGAACCACAGAAATGGCAGACTCTGTCCTCAAACTGGGAGACAAGAAATTCAAGGCCTGGGGTTCTAGGATCACATATCTGATTTCAAATTCCATCTCTGGGTCCTGCTAGTCCTAGGATTTGGGGCAAGGTGCTCAAAGGATCTAAGATTTAGTTTTGCATCTGTTTAAAGAAAATAATTATTAAAATATTGCACAAGAAGAAATAAATGATCAAATTAAGATTGCTGTCAAGATAAACGAGACAATTTGTTGAGAACACTTGACACTGTGCCCAATGCATAGTAAGTAGGCACAAATATTCTTTACTGCTGTTAACACTATTATAAACAGTGATGTGTTTAAGCAGAAAACCCATGAGCGTTGATATCTGGAATGTTTGAGTCTCAGAATGGTTGATTCTGCCACTTATGAGGCATGTTCCCCTGGGTATGCTACTTAACATTTCTGAATCAGAAATAACCAAGCCTACTTTTCACAAATTTCCTGAAACTGGAAGATATTGGATGTGGGATGTCTATACCTTATGATGTTCTGGCTTCCATGAGAAGTGGTAGCTGTAACTATTGTGATTAACTGAGAATCATACACTCCTGGAATACCAGCCATGCATTTCTGAGGGAGAAGAAAACAGGGGCAGGGAGGTAAAAGGATCCTTTTGCTTTTTATGATGCTCTGGGTTTTTTTTTTGGCAGAGCTTGAGTAGAGGTCACTGGTTGGCCTCTGTACAGAATGGCTGTGGTTCCACCCGCCCAACCCACGGTGCCTTTGGTCCAGTCTCCAGGACTAGCATTTATGCCTGTCTCTGTGGCTACCTATGACCGTAATTGGAGTAAGTCCAGCCGGCGAGGGCAGGGGGGCCCTCAAGTGTGATTCTGTGTTCCCGGGTGCCTTCCACTGGACTCATTTTGCTGAAGGAATATGTAATATGTACTGAGATTATGTGGGGCCTCTGGGTGGGAGGACACTCGGGGCCAAGGGACTCTGGAGCCAGGCAAAGTGGGGTAGGTAGCAGGCCAAGCAGCCAGGTCTCCACGTGACATAGTTATCAGTCCAACCGTTTTCTCTTTTCTGATTCAGAGGGGCTGAGAAGTTTCTATGAATAGAATAGAACCAGCGATGAAAGAAGATAGAAGAAAATAAGTGGGTAAGGAATCCAGAACCAGGGGATCTGAGCTTGAAGGCAGGTTCGACCACTTCTTAGCTGTGTGACTTTGTGTGAGTGTCTTTATCTCTCCTCATCCCTAAACTGCCTATCACAGTACGTGAAATATTATAGACCCATTTTGGGGATCACATAAAGCACTTGTCAGTTTTGTTGATCATGACACTGACATTTCTCACCAAAGGTCGCAATCCAGGTATGTGTTTTATTTGCCAGTGAAGACTTCAGGAAAAGACACACTCAAAAATTGCTGGTGGAAATGTAAGTTCATGTAAATTTCAATGCAGATTGTATAAGTATTATTAATACATATGTATCAGTAGATGGATATCATTTAAATATAAAATATGCAAGTCCATAGGCAGTTCTATTCAGAAATTTCATCTCTGTGAATCTGCCCACAGAAATAGCAAAACACTGCTCTCTGCAAGTATATGTGTATGAATCTACTGCGTAAGGGAAACATAATCTACATGCAGTCAGTATATACGTGTAAGCATCTAAATTATAGCATCATTGGAGTAGCAAAAACCCATAGATGAAGCAAATAATGAACAGGGGGAATGGTTGAATAAATTGTGGTACAAATAGAAGTACAGCAGTTAAGTTTTCACAACTCTCTCATTTTTTAAAAAAATTTTTTTTAATGTTTATTTATTTTTGAGAGAGACAGAGACAGAATGTGAGTGGGTTAGGGGCAGAGAGAGAGGGAGACACAGAATCCGAAGCAGGCGCCAGGCTCCGAGCCATCAGCACAGAGCCCGACGTGGGGCTCGAACTCATGAGCTGTGAGATCATGACCTGAGCCGAAGTCGGAGGCTCAACCGACTGAGCCACCCAGGTGCCCCTCACAACTCTCTCTTAATGCCACTTCCCTTCACACTACCTTTCCATTTCTTTATGTCTTCGTGTAGTAGAACATCTCGAAAGAACATCACCTCTGCTCCCTGACCCAACTCTTCTCCTTATTCTCTTCAGTCCACTTCAACCTCTTCCATTTCGGTGAGGTTAATCTCTTACAGCTCATTAGTGCTGCACCCAGCAGTTAGTTGTGAAGAATCTCCTGGAAACCTCTGCAGCATTTGACATAGTTGATCACTCCTTCCTCTGGAAACACTTACTTCACTGGGCTTCTGGGAAATTTAAGCCTCTTGGTTTTCTTGCTACCTTATGGGTTGCTCCTTTTCAGCCTTCTCTTGTGGTTTCTCCTCTTTGGCCCTGTCTTAATGTTGAGTGCCCTTGATGTTCCCTGCCCTAACCAGACTCACTCTCTGGGAGATCTCTTCCAGACTGATGGCTTAAACAACAACTGTGTGCTCACAACTAATGACTTATATCTGGTACATAGCAGGACTTTGGAAGGAAGGAAGGAAGGGGAGAAGGAAGGAAGGAAGGAAGGAAGGGAGGAAGGGAGGAAAGAAGGGAGGGAGGGAGGGCAGGAGGAAGGGAGAGGAAGAGTGGTAGGGAGGGAGGAAAGGAGGAAAAAAGGAAGGCAATATTGTTGCCTTGAAAGGGTGCACTCCACACATATAAGAAAAAGAAATATAAGCATAAAGTCTATAGGCACAGATACCATGGGTTCAAATCTAGAGTCCTTCACTTCCAGGCTGTATAATTTGGGGCAAGTTATTTAATTTCCTGATGCTTCAATTTCCTCCTGTAAAATAAGGATAGCAACAGCTCTGTCATTTCCTTAGTGATATTTTGGACATTTAAATATGCTAGAACATGTAAAATGTTTAAAACAGTACATGGAAAATTATAAATGTTTCTAAGTATTGGCTATTCTCACATAAAGGTAGAACCCTATATTTAATACAAGACCTTCTATACGAATATCCTAATGACTTAAAAGGGGTGAAAATATAATTTAAAAAGACTCCAATGCTCAAACCATAAAGTGGAATGATTAGACACATTTATGGATCACATTTATGAGAAGGCTATCCTGGATAATGTTAACAAATGAGTGACACGCTGAGAGAAGATATTTTTAATGTTTAAATTAAGAAGGAATTAATTTCCAAAAAAAAAAAAAAAGGGAGGGATTAATTTCCAAATATACTTTTACTCCAAACTAACAGGCTAAAGCAGGAAACTCATAGGAAAATGGACAAGGTAACCAGGCAATGTAAAAAAATTGCAGTCCAAATGTCTGAAAAGTATATAAAAATATGCTTGAGCTCATTAGAAATAGCAAGACCGAACATTGTAACTGCAAGACGCTGCGTTACACCTATTTGGATGGCAAAAAAAAAAAAAAAAAAAAAAAAAAGCAAGTGTTGGGATTATCCATTGTTGTCAAGACTTTGGGAGGGCAGGAATTTTTATGCACTGTTGATGAAGAGTGAACTGGAACAATTCTGAAAAACAATTAGTCAATATTTAGCTAAGGTAAGTATTTCTTTTTTCCCTTGGATCCAGCCAACCCAATCCTGTACATATATTCCTTACAAATATTCTTGCAAATGGGGGCGCCTGGGTGGCTCGGTCGGTTAAGCGTCCGACTTCAGCTCAGGTCACGATCTCGCGGTCCGTGAGTTCGAGCCCCGCGTCGGGCTGTGGGCTGATGGCTCGGAGCCTGGAGCCTGCTTCAGATTCTGTGTCTCTCTGTCTCTCTGCCCCTCCCCCGTTCATGCTCTGTCTCTGTCTGTCTCAAAAATAAATAAATGTTAAAAAAAAAATTCAAGGGGCGCCTGGGTGGCTCAGTCGGTTGAGCGGCCGACTTCGGCTCAGGTCATGATCTCACGGTCTGTGAGTTTGAGCCCCGCGTCGGGCTCTGTGCTGACAGCTCAGAGCCTGGGGCCTGTTTCAGATTCTGTGTCTCCCTCTCTCTGACCCTCCCCCGTTCATGCTCTGTCTCTCTCTGTCTCAAAAATAAATAAACGTTAAAAAATATATATTTAAAAAAAAAAATTCAAATATTCTTGCAAATGTTCATGAGGGACCATGGACAAGCTTATTTTTCAGAGTATTACTTTTGGTGGCAGGAACTAAAGGCAACAAAGCTTAGCCCCTAAGGAAATAAATGTTAGATGCCAACTCAGAAACTACAGGTATTAATAAGAAACACAAGCTAGATGCCCACGACCACGTGGATAGATTCCCCCAACATAATGCTAAGTTAGAAAGAAAAAAAAAAGATGAATTACAATACAATATCATTTACATGAATTAAAAACCACATATATAAGACAACACTAGGTATTTTAAGAGAACATATTCCGGGACATATACTGACCCCTTTATGTTGGGTGTCCATGGACTAGAGAATGGGGCTCACACCCCAGAATTTGGAGGACCGAGACTTGAACTCCAGTGTCACCTGAAGGGATAGGCTGATTAGCTCAGCTCTCTACACTTAAAATCGAATTCAAAAATAAACAGCAAAAAGATAAATCTTGCTACGTAAACATTTCTATGATGTGAAAAACAAAAACATTTCAAAACATATGCGAAATGGTCTTTACTCCGTACGTTACAGTGTGCTAAAACCAAAATCAAACATCCTTGACGTGATTTAAAAAAGAAACATTACATAGTAGTACTCTTGCGCCGTCTTTCCTTGGAGTTATCTCTTAAAAATCAGTGTTCAAAAGGAGTCTCAACTTTTTATTGCCCCAGAATTATACTTCTCTTTGTAGTTACACAGACCGCAGATGTTTCTGTACATTTGTAAATGGGCCAGGCCTGAAAAGCTATTTACAAAACTGGAGTCAGCAGACCAAACGCAGGAAAGAGTCTGTTGACTATTTAAATCCGATATCCAACCACTCTGCAAGTGGTTTCGTGGGTTATAGCACAATTGTCACATCATCTGTGACTCAGTCCTGTCACTCCTTATAAACACTTTGCTAACTGTTTTTAATCTCATCAGGACACCTCCTCTTAGCCAGATGCTTTAGATTTATCTCCCTCAGTCTCTGCAACTTTCCTTGATCTCTGTTAATTGGCCAAGGTCCGCCTACTCTCTAAAAGTAATCTGCAGTAAAACTTTCCAAGGTGTTCCCCCATTAAAAAGCGGCATGTCCAATAACACCTTGGCTTTCTTGTCTAGAGTCCTCTGGATACCCAACCTTTGGCGGACAGGACAGGAGTTGTTGCTGCGTCCAACTGGAGGAAATACCACCTGTAGAATGGAAGAGGCGATTCAAAACAGTTTTACGAGGCTTCTGGGAAAACTGTCACACTAGAATGGCTCGGGATCATATGTGTATGAAGCCCGGTGTTTAATCATCTATGCATTCCTTTTGTGGTACCCACTGAAAGACCCTTGGCCTATGGAGGAGCCCAGTAGACTGGCCAATGTTCAGATTCATTTCTTCCCTCCGTTGGAAGCCAAATGAATGCCTGGAGTTCCTCTTCCCAACAGAGGCTACACATCTCAGACACACATGGCTAAGAACCATTTTTAGATTTATGGGTTTTACAATGCCAAGTGTGTGTGTGTGCATGCGTGTGTGTGTGTGTGCTTGAGAGAGGGAGAGAGACAAAATATCCTACAGGTGATAATGCGATTGTTGAAATAAAGCGGAATTCTTTTGTCAAACAAGCCTGTACTGTTCAGGGCTACTTATAAAGAAGAAGCTTAAGGAATATGCGTTCAAGGCAAGGTTTGAGATAGTGAAAAAGTAACCCCTCTCAAAGCAGCCACGAATTCACAAGTTCCGCAAAAGAAATAGAAGTCTTTTACAATTAGACGAAGGCAAAAAAAAAAAAAAAAAAAAAAAAAGACTGTTATCCATTTGCCTTCAGATAATGTGAAGACTAAAGGGAAGATAGTTGACATTCAGAAAAAGTCTGGTTTAGGAACAAGCACTGTGTGTAGACAGCATAGTTTCATTTTCTCCAACCACTGCGTGAGGTGGGAATTTTTATTCCAATTACATAGATGACAAACTCCAAACTCCAGTTTCCAAAGGATGAAGTGACTTTCCAGTGAACACACAGCTTGTGTGCATAGAGCTGAATCTTGAATCCTGTTGGATTATAAGCTTCTAGAGGTCAGGCACTATTTCTGTCTTTATTACCGAACTCTTAGATTTAAACCAATACCTAAGAGGGGCGCCTGGGTGGCTCAGGCGGTTGAGCGTCCGACTTCGGCTCAGGTCATGAGCTCACAGCTTGGGCGTTCAAGCCCCATGTCAGGCTCTGTCCTGACAGCTCGGAGCCTGGAACCTGTTTCAGATTCTGTGCCTCCTTCTCTCTCTGCCCCGACCCACTCGCATTCTGTCTCTCTCAAAAATAAATACACATTAAAAAAAAAAAAAAAAAAAAAAAAAAAACCAATACCTAAGAATGGTGGACGTGAATTAAAATTTAATGAGGAAATGAATGAAGAAATGAATAATTAATTAAATAATTGAATGAAATGATTTCTTTTTTTTAAATGTGTATTTATTTTTGAGAGAGAGGGAGACGGACAAAGTGTGAGCAGGGGAGGAGCAGAGAGAGGGAGACACAAAATCTGAAGCAGGCTCTGAGCTGTCAGCACAGAGCCCGATGTGGGCCTCAAACTCACAAACTGTGAGATTACGACCTGAGCTGAACTCAGACACTCAACCGACTGAGCCACCCAGGCGCCCCTTGAATGGAATGATTTCAATAAACTCTTTCCCATATCCCTTAAAATATGGAACTTCAGCAGTTACAGCTCATGGAGGCCGACACATTGCTGGAAATAAAGAAGGTCTGATGGAATTCACCTAACAGAACCTGAACTTGTTGCATAAAGTACAGCCAAATAGAAGGATTTGGGGCATCGCTATGATGGGCAGAGTAATAGCATTTGTTACCAATTCCAATGGTTATACCAAAGCCATTCGATAGAGACTTCAATAGCTATTTAATAACTATTTAATGAGACTTCAATAACTTATTTAGAAAATGGGATGATCTTATAATAAATTTCTGAAAAATTTACTCTGAGCTCTGCTTAAAATGCAGTTCACTGGGGCGCCTGGGTGGCGCAGTCGGTTAAGCGTCCGACTTCAGCCAGGTCACGATCTCGCGGTCCGTGAGTTCGAGCCCCGCGTCGGGCTCTGGGCTGATGGCTCGGAGCCTGGAGCCTCTTTCCGATTCTGTGTCTCCCTCTCTCTCTGCCCCTCCCCCGTTCATGCTCTGTCTCTCTCTGTCCCAAAAATAAAAAAAAAATAAAAAAAATAAAAAAAAACGTTGAAAAAAAAAATGCAGTTCACTAATTGATGGACTTTAATAAAGAGAACTCTGTTCCCCTGAAAAATGAAATAATATGGTCTAGAAAGCCACAATTAGCTAGTCTAAGAAGTGCACAGTGCTATGTCTTCCTGTTTTAATGTGCACATCTCTGTTTATTAATTATTTCCTCTCATCATGTACTTGTTTGTTCTTACTGTTTTCTGTAACTTGCCTGTTTGTATTTTTGCCTGTTTTTTTTTTTTTTTAGAGGGAAGTGGCTTTTTTTTTTTTTGACTGCCAGGATATTGATTATGTTCTACATATCAATTCCTTATTGATTTTAAACATGGAGGGGGAGTCCCATTAAATTGACAGTTTTATGGCAGTTACACTGACATCTCTAATCATTCTAGAGTTCACATTTTTTTGTGTGATGTTAGATAAGGATCTGGATTCATTTTTCATGATTAAATGAACTCACACCATCTACTGTTCCCATTAATTACTTGTGCCAACTTTATCATATATTTAGATCTCATATATTAATGAGTCTGTCTCAGAGCTCTTTATTATCTTCCATTAGTCAATTTGCCTGTTATTACACCAATAAAACACTACTTTGATTACTATGGTCTTGCCTCATATTTTAATATGTGGTAAGGATAAGCTTCCTCCTCTCCTGTTTTTTTTTCAGTCCATATAAATTTTAAGTTTACCAAGTGCATAAAAGTCACCCAACTTGAATTTTTATTGGGCTTGTGTTAAGTTTGTATATTAGCTTGGGGAGAATTGATATGTTTCAATTGGCATTATCCTCTCTAAAAGCGTGGAAGTATCTCCATTTACGCAAATCATCTTCCATGTCCTTTATTAGAGTGTGAACACCTTGTCTACCGTGATCTTGTTACTCTGGTTAGTTCCTAGATAGTTCAGCATTACTGAGTATTATAGAGTATTTTATTTTTTTATGCATCTTTAGCTAGTTACTTCTTGTATAAAAAAAATAAAAAATAAATTAAATAAAAACCAAAAAATAAAATGAAATAAAAATAACACTGATGCTTGTAGGGTGATATTATATATTATACCATCCTTGTTGAACTCTTTTTTTTTTTTTAATTTTTTTTTTTAACGTTTATTTATTTTTGGGACAGAGAGAGACAGCGCATGAACAGGGGAGGGGCAGAGAGAGAGGGAGACACAGAATCGGAAGCAGGCTCCAGGCTCCGAGCCATCAGCCCAGAGCCCAACGCGGGGCTCGAACTCACGGACCTCGAGATCGTGACCTGAGCTGAAGTCGGACGCTTAACCAACTGAGCCACCCAGGCGCCCCTCCATCCTTGTTGAACTCTTAAGGCTGTTGGTTTATCTTGTTGATTCCATTACTTCTTACTGCCATTCACTTCATTTATATGTAATTCACCTTATTTACATAAATATTCACAGATGCTTATATACACACAAGAATGTGTAATTCAGTATGTCATTGGCACAATTATTTCGAACAATCTGTTATCTGTTAGATCAATTAAAAATAAGAGAAATAAAAGCTTTTATTTTACCTTCACTTATTTCTTCTTTGATGTTCTTTCTGACTTCATGCAAATCCAGTTATATGACCTATATTATTTTCCTTCCCTCTAAAGAACTTCTGTTAACACTTCTTTTTTCTTAATTAACTTTTTTTTTTTTTTTTAGAGAGACAGAGACAGAGAGAGAACATGAGCAGGGTAGGGGTAGAGGGAAAAAGAGAGAGAGAGAGAATCTCAAGCAGACTCCATGCTTAGGGCAGAGCCCAATGTGATCCCCTGACCCTGGGATCATGACCTAAGCCCACATCAAGAGTCAGATGCTCAATCATCCGAGCCACCCAGGCCCCCCTGTTAACATTTCTTCCAAGGCAAGTCTACTAGCAAAAAATTCAATATTCGTTTGAGAAAGCTTTTATTTCCCCTTAACTTTTGAAAGATAATTTCACAAAGTACAAAATGCTAAGTTGGTGGGGTTTTTTTCTTGACACTTGAAATATTTCACTCCATTCTCTTGCTTGTGTGGTTTCTGAGAAGTCAGATGTTATTCCTCTGTAGGTAAGGAATTTTTCTATCTGGTTTCTTTCAGGATTTTTTTTTTGTTTACCTTTAATTTTCTGTAGTTTGAAAATGATATGCTTAGATATATACAGTGTATATAGTATATATATTGCCATTTATGCTTTTGGTCTTAACCAGCAGTGATAGAATAGTTCCAGTGTCCTAAAAGTCCCTGTGCACCTCCTGTTTGTCCCTCCCTCCCTCCTCCTGAACCCCTGGTAGCCACTGAGTTTTGTACTATGTCCCCAATTTTGCCTTTTCCAGAATGATAGATAGACAAAATTATACACTATGTAGCCTTTTCAGATTGGCTTCCTTCACTTAGAAATACTCACTTAAGGTTCATCCATATCTTGTCATGGCTTGATAACTGATTTCTTTTTATCACCAAATAACACTTAACTGTATGGATGCAGCACAGTGTGTTTACATAGTCATCTATTGAAGGATATCTTGGTTGAAGCTGCCATAAACATTTTTGTAAAGGTTTTGGCGCGGCGCCTGGGTGGCTCAGGGGGTTGGGGGTCCGACTTCGGCTCAGGTCATGATCTCACGGTTCGTGGGTTCCAGCCCTGCCTCTGGCTCTGTGCTGACAGATCAGAGCCTGCAGCCTGCTTCAGATTCTGTCTCCAGCTCTCTACCCAGCTTGTGCTCTGTCTCTCTGTCTCTAAAATAAATAAATAAACATTAAAAAAAATTTTTTTTTAAGTTTTTGTGTGGACGTAAGCTTTCAGTTCACAAGGGCATATAATGAGGCCCACGGCTGTTGGAGTGTATGGTAAAAGTATGTCTAGCTTTATAGGAAAGTGCCAACTCTTTTCTAAAGTGGCTGTGCCATTTTTCATTCCCACCAGCGACGAATGAGAGTTTTCGTTGTCCCTCGTCTTTGCCAGCATTCGGTGGTGCCCTGTTTTGAATTTTAGCCATTCTAATAGATGTCTAGTGGTATCTCATTGCAGGTCTAAGTTGAAATTCTCTAATGATGTATGGTGTTAAGTATCTTTTCATGTGTTTATTCGCCATCTGCACATCTTCTTTGATGAGGTGTCTTTCCAGATTTTTACTTTTTCTTTTCAGTTGGACCATCTATTTTCTTGACTTTTCTCGATCATCTATTTGTTGACTTTTAAGAGGTGGTTTCTCTGGTACATTTCAGATACCCCTCAGGTATCAAATACGTGTTTTATCCCATTCTGTGGCTTGTCTTTCCATTATTTTAACTTTATTCACTCTTATAGCATTTTTGTTGCAACAAACTTCACATGAAATAAAATTCACTGTGTAAGAGTGCTCGCTTCAATAGTTTTTGGGATACTCACTATGTTTTTGTGTGTGTGTTTCACTAATATTCCTACAGACAAAATTTCATCTGGTATGCAACATAGAAACATAGAAATAAGTTTTTAAAAAAATTTTTTAAGTTTATTTATTTTGAGAGAGAGGGAGAGAGACCATGCAGGAAGGGAACAGAGATAGGGAAAGAGAGAATCCCAAGCAGGCTCCATGTTGTCAACTCAGAGCCTGACACAGGGCTCAAACTCACAAACGGTGAGATCGTGACCTGAGCCAAAATCAAGAGTTGGATGCTTAACCAACCCAGCCACCCACGTGCCCCCTCGAAACAAGTTTTTAAAGTTGGTGGAAAAACTTGCTATGTCGAAACGATTGAAAATGGCACCGGGAAATGTATAAGGCTTCCTAAGGGATTTGCAGGGGTGGTATTGATAATGCAGGCTTCTCTCCTTTACACACTGACTTTAACGAGTCTCACCTTTACCTGAACTCTCTCTCCTCAACACACACACACATACCCACACTAATTGTTAAAATTACTTACAAGTTTTATTATCCTATATTTACAAAGATGAGAGAACAAAGCCCAAGGGAGCTCAACCAAAACCAATAAAAGTGGGATTTGAAACTAGGTTTATGTGCTGCTGGATAAAGTGATTTTAAAACTACTACTCTGTTAGCCTTTTATATGTGTATATATGTACGTACATATGTGTGTTTGTGTTCATGTATATGTTTTATTATCATTTAGGCATCGCACAGCCAACCTATCGGGAGGCCACTGCCATTGAATAGTTTGTTACTCACAGATCTCAAGAAGAGGGGTCAAACCACACCATGGCAGTGGAGGACTGGGGACTGAAGAAGTATGGAGGTCAGTCAGGAGGCAGAGGGAGAGGGGGAAACTTTGCGGCAAGGACCTTTATTGGGGTTTCTGCAAGAAAGAATGGTGGGTGAGACAAGGTGGGCAGGTTTAGGATTGGTTAGCTTGAGTAATTTCAGCTGACTTAGGAGTGTAGGGCTGTCTTTGGTTGTCCTGGGATGGTGATGGCGGGCGGGTAATGGCCTGGAGCGAGAGAGCTAGTTAAAGGAAGTATTTGGTATGACTCTGGACCAAAATGTAAGCTCATAGACCAGGGGTTGCCATCTTTAGGAAGTAACTAGCCCTGAGTGAGGCAGCCCCCCAGGGTCAGCAAGGCCCCAAAATACCAACATATCAAAAACACAGTCATGATTAATAGAACGTACGGACATACACACACATATGTGTGGACACATAAATGTGTATTTTAGCTATAGTTGTATAGCTGGGCTGGGAAAGAGAGGACGATTTTTGCTGTAGCGATGCAGCTGTCCAAACCTGGGATCCCACCTGGCAGTTCCCGCGCTAACATCAGTGCGGTGTGCTGTCTACTGTGTGAGCCATCTTGCTTGTAGTTTGAGCTTGGCTTCACGGGATGGTGAAAGCCTCGCAGAGAGTCAGTGCCTGGGACAAGAAGCAGAGAAATGCAGTTTTCCTGCAGGCTCTGCATCAAAGGTTAAGGGGCTTGGCCAACTATCTTACAAGGAGGGAAGGAGAGGGAAAGGATGAGCTAAGTGTCTCGAGATTACGTCTTAGATGTGTTTCTAAATCATTCTATTTAAATTGTTTTATAAGTTTAAACTTTGGTTAAATGGTTTTATCAGTAAAAAGGCATTTTTGTCGTGGTGGTTGTTTTTAATGATATATGTCTAGTAAGTACAATTTTGTATTTTATGTTTTTATTTTTATTTCTTCTTATTTTCAATTTTCTATCTTAAATGTCCATGCCAGTGGCTGCAGAGAAGGCATCGGCTGTGGCTGCTGGTATGGTAAAGTTGGCTAAAGAAAGGTTGGCTTCCACACTTGCTCCCGGGGTGTTGGCAAGATTCACCTCCCCTTGGGTTGCTCATGGTGTCCCATTTATTTATTTCTTCTTCCGTTGCTTGTACTTTTGATGTCATACCCAAGAAACCATTGCACAACCTAAGGCCATGAAGATCTAAGTCTATCTTTTCTTCCAAGACTTCTATAGATTAAGCTCTTGCGTTTAGGTTTTATACATTTTGAGTTAATTTTTCTATAGGGTGTGAAGCAGAGGTTCAAATTCATTTGGCACGTGCCTCTCCCATTGTCCCAGCACCAACCGTTGACAAGACTATTCTTTATCCATGGACGGTCTTGGGGCACTTGTTGAAAATTAATTGGCCAGAGACACACGGATTTATTTTTGGACTCTCAATTCTATTTCATTGAGCTAAATGCCTACAATTCTATTTCATTGCACTAATTGCCTACTTGGACCAATACCACACCGTCTTCTTTACCATTGTTTTGTAGTAAGTTTTGAAATCAAGAAGCGTGAGTCTCACTAGTTCGTTCTTCTTTTTCTGGGTTTTGGCTCTTCTGGGCCCCTGGCAATTCCATTTGAATTTTAGAATCAACTCATCAATTTGGACAGAGAAATCAGCTGGGATTCTAACAGTGATTGTGTTGAAGCTTTAAATCAATTTGGAGAGAGTTGCCATCTTAACAATACTAAATTTTTCCATCCATAAACATAGGATGCTTTTCCAACTATTTGGGATATCTATAATTTCTTTCAACAATGTTTTGTAGCTTTTAGAGTATGAGTTTTTAATTCATTTTGTTAAATTAATTTCTATGTATTTGATTCTTTTGGATGCTATTGTAAGTGAATTTTTTGCTTATTTCATTTTCAGACAATTTACTACAAGTATATAAAGATACAATTGACATTGTATATCGATCTTGTATCTTGAAACTTTGCTGAACTCATTTATTAGTTGTGATAATTTTTTAGCGGATTCCTTGGGATTTTTTTTATTTTTTTAAATTCTTTTCTTGAAATTCAAGTTAGTTAACATACAGTGTATTCTTGACTGCTTCGGGAGTATAACCCAGTGATTGGTCTCTTACATATGACACCCAGTACTCACCCCCAAAAGCGCCCTCTTTAATGTCCATCACCCATTTAACCCATCCCCCAACCCACTTCCCCTCCAGGAACCCTCAGTTTGTTCTCTGGATTCAGAGTCTCTTATGGTTTGCCTCCCTCTCTGTTTCTTTTATTTTTTTTTTAATGTTTATTTATTTAAACAGGCAGAAAGTGAGAGAGAGCACAGGCAGGGGACACAGGGGGGGACACAGAATTGGAAGGAAGCTCTGGACTCTAAGCTGTCAGCACAGAACCCGATGCCTGGCTGGAACCCACGAACCGCAAGTTCATGAACTTAGCGGAAGTCCTCTGCTTAACTGACTGAGCCACCCGCATGTCCCAGGCTCCCTCTCTGTTTTTATCTCATTTTTTGATACACAAGATTGTCATTTGCAAATAGAGATAATTTTACTTCTTCCTTTCTAGTCTGCATGCCCGTTATTATATTTTCTTGCCTAACTGCCCTGATTATAACCTACAGCACAATGTTGAATAGAAACGGTAAGAGAGAATTTCCTTGTCTTCTTCCCCATCCTTGAGGGAAAGAATCTATTCTTTCACCACTGCATGTGTTGTCAATGGTGAACTTTTTATCAATGGCTTTTATCCGATGGGGGAAGTACCCTTAGATTCCTGTATATTAGATGTTTTAATCATGGAAGAGTTTTGAATTTTGTCTTTTATTTACTTTTGCACTCTTATATACTGCCATTTGCATATGCTGATCACTCACTAAGTAATAAATGAAATTCATGTATGCATGAGTGGTTAAGTACAATCAGAGTGAACTGAAGAAGTGATTTCATTAATGGTCGAAACATAAAAAGAAAAACAGATAATCGTATTTAAGTGTCTGTACGTCTTTAGAACTTGCTTCACTTTTTATATAGCATAGGGAAATAGATTTAAATTATAAAATTTTGGGGTGCCTGGGTGGCTCAGTCGGTTAAGCGTCCGACTTCAGCTCAGGTCATGATCTCACAGCTTGTGGGTTCGAGCCCCGCGTCGGGCTCTGTGCTGACGGCTCAGAGCCTGGAGCCTGTTTCAGATTCTGCGTCTCCCTCTCTCTCTGACCCTCCCCGGTTCATGCTCTGTCTCTCTCTGTCTCAAAAGTAAATAAACGTTAAAAAAAAAATCATAAAATTTTGTTTTGTCAGTTTAACATACAACCCTGTAGTAAATATAAAGCATCAATATTTGAGGAAGGACGTTTTGTTTTGTTTTTTGAATTAGAGATGCTTAACTTGAGCCCATAACAGAAGCAACACTTTTCACCTGATAAGCACTCATCCTATTTGCAAATCAGACTTACGAAGAGATGAAAACTCCTTACGTTTCTGTTATATCAGTCAAGAGACTAGGACTCAGGCAGTAATAAGGCCGTTGGCTTATAAAGGAACCTCTGTGTTGTAGTTGTTTGTGAAGAAACTTAATGCTCTTGAAGAAAGCGGTCCCCGGTGAAAGCACTCCTTATTTTTAAACAAATTGCCTTTCATCCTATATTTATTTGAGGGGCTTCTAAGACTGTCCAAATAGAAAGGCGCATTGCTTCCTTTAAATAGCTAATAGGAGATGAATCCAATTACAGTCCAGCCTGCTTGCAGCTCTTCGGTCTAGAAATGCGTATTATTCACAGAAGCAGAGAGAATGGCCCAGGGAGGAATGCGTCTGTTTGCCCTGAATGAAGGCAAGTCATTGCTGTAAGAGGCCAGCTGGTCTCCCTGCACAAAAGGGGAAATCGTGCAAAATAAACTTGTAAAAGTGAGTCCACTGTCATCAACTTCGTGGTGGAGGCAACAAATGATAGAGGAGCTGAGAGCACCTGGTCAGGGGGTGAGTTGACAGGCGTCAGAGCCAGGGGGGTTGTCTAACCACTTGAGGATTGACCTGACGAGGCTTTTGAAAAGCACAGGCTTAAATACAAACAGGTACACTCTTTTTCCCTGCCTGCTGTCGGGAAAGAATTGCAGCTACGTGAGACACCCTGCTTTGGAAACTGATATCGGGGACAAAAATTCCCATCAGAAGTGGAGTGACCATATGAAATGTATTTTTCAAATTGAGACCCGTTTGAGAGTGAGAGAGGTTGCTCTTAATAATTACAAGGGAGACAAGCATAAACTGCAAGTGTCCTGGGCAAACCAAGATGAATGGATGATGTAAAAAGATGTTGTTATTCTTTTTTTTTAGTTTTTGGGGGAGATGATTCGGGCAGCGGGTGAGAACTGGACAATTTTATTCCAATCTGAAAACAAGCGCATTATACTACTTACTACCCACAAGGGTTTTGTTTTTGTTTGTGTTAAAGTTTGGGTCCTGTGACAAACGATACCCTCACAGGAGTCATTCTCTCCCCTGAGAGACCCCTGGATTCATTCTAGGCTAGAGAGAACAGGAAATGCAAAGAGCCGGTGGTGAGAATAAGCTTGATGTGTCCCAGGCAGGATAAGAAGCCAGCAAGGCTGGAGAGACATGAGGAAGGAAACAAGTGATGGACAGGGGCAGCCCATGGAGGTCTCCTCCTTCCAGAAGGCAACACAGTAGAGAGAAGGGCTGCCTGACAGCATCCCTAGCTGAGTCTAGAGCCTGGCTTTGCCTTTTGTGGGCTTTGTACTCTTCGACCCGTTGTTCGACAATGCCTGCCTCCGTCTCTTGTACTTTATCAGAGGGAAAGCAGCTTACATCCACTAGAGTACGTGTCAGCGTAGAATGTCAGCACAGCATAGTGTCACTATCCAAGTGTTCGAAAATGTTTGTGGTTGATATTGTCATTCACTTCATTAGGGGCAGTAGCTTTTCCCAAGGAAGAAAGAGATCAGACCCAGGGGCTGATTTGTGAGACCCTGACACCTGGTCCGGAGTGTTTCTCCTACTAATGGGTCATTTTAGTACTGAGATGATTATTTTTTCAGATCTTTTGGATTCTGGGCAATTAGGTCTAGTAGCCTATGCTGAGGTCCAAACAGAATTCCAGCTTCGATTCTCAATTACTGAAGTATACAAGTTTAGATGTCTCAATCCTGTAACCCGTATCCATGGACCTCAAAGTCACCCTGGAAATATCTGGGACTCTTTCCATGGTTTTGTCCTCCAAATGGTAAGAAACCCAAGACCTACTCTGAAAAATAATGATGTAACCACCAACGGCAATGACCACAGTGATAGTCATGAATGGCAGCCAACGTTTGTTGATCCTTCCCTTTGTGACAGCTGACCACCTTGCTGATTGCTCTCCAGATACTACCTTTATTTAATTCTCGAAATAACCACATGAGTTCAGAGAGTTTAGGAAGCACAGCTGGGGTGTGGGGGTTGGAGGACTGGAACCCAAACCCAAGTCAGCCTGCACTCATATCTGTGCTCTGCTGCCTCCCCACGGGCAGAAGTGTTTGTAAGGCAACAGCAGATACTTTAGGCAGAGAGTCACCAAAGTCTCCTTTCAGTCTTTTAAACTGCAAATCTTGCAGGCGTTGCCCAGCGGATACCTTTGCTCCTGCCAAAAAGGATACGTTTCCATCTTACAGCGATCAGGATTTTCCTAGTGCTTGTGTCACTCATGGCTGGTCAGATGAAACACCCAAGGAAAGAGCATCCCCAGCAGGTCACTGAACTGTCACGGATGACATTAATCCTGGGCTGCATGCGTGATACTCTTGTGAACTGATATGTGCCATGCACTGTTGAAAAGCTCTAACCTATTTCCAGAGAATGACTTTCCATCCGGAGAATCTGTGCCTTGCTCAGCAGTAGCAAGAACAGTACTCTTAATTCTGGTGCCAGCCTGACCTCATGCCTGGTGAAGCGGCGTTGAGCGTTCACCTTATTAGACCTTTATTGGATCCAGCCGATTCATGGAAAGCCATTACAGGAAAAAACTGACTCTGGGTTGCCACTGCGTAATTCTACTCTGTCTTCTATTTCAAGGTGACTAGCACATCTCCGTTATCAAATTTCAGGGAGGAAAGAACATTAAAGCCAACCCAGGGAGGTAGCCTTGTATAGTAGTAGTCACAAGCACGGAAGCATGTTTTCTGAGGTCAGTATAGATGAGTTCTCATCTCAGCTTTGGAAATGAATTCTTAAATGACTAATTACCCAAAGCTTTCTGTTCTGCAGTTTCCCTTGGTATCTAGTATACGGGCACATTGAAAGATCAACCGGCATTATGGATGTGAACAGGCAAACTCACGTGGAAGGACCTGTTCATTCATTGGCCCCACTTCCATTCATGATCCCTGTTTCCTTGGCCACCTTCCAGCTAAGGGTCATCATGGGACACACTTCTGTCCAATGGGACAAGCAGACTTTTTGGGTGGGCTTTCTAGAAATATTTCTGTTGCAACTGATAGAAAGGGTCTGTTTTGCGGCTCCTGGGTGGCTCAGTCGGTTAAGCGTCCAACTCTTGATTTTAGCTCAGGTCAGGATTTCATGGCTCGTGGGATCGAGGACCGTATCAGGCTCTGCACTGACAGCATGGAGCCTGCTTCAGATTCTCTCTCCCCCTTCTCTTTCTGCCCCTCCCTTACCCATTCTTTCTTTCTCGCTCTCAAATTAAATAAATGAACATAAGAAAAAAGAAAGGGTCTGTCTTTTGCCTCTTGAGTCTTACGCATACACACACACACACACATACACACTATTTTGTTTCCTGGAACATAGATGTGAAGTCTGTAGTATGACAAGTCATCTTGTAACCACAAGTAAATATGTGAAAACAATTAGAACAATTCTTATCACGTGGTTGGTACTACAAAGTGTCAATATTGCTATCATCATCATGATTGTTTATCATTATTATGAGCATGAGGGTTAGTAAATGATAATAGAGTAAAAAAATAGAAACTTTGCAAGTCCATAATAGCATTGATGAGCCAGTCTACCCACCCGAATCATCTTAATTTGGACTTCTTGATGCTGCAACGCCCGATACAACACCTATGCCGAAAGGTCATCCAGCCTCTGCTTGCACACTTCCAGTGACTGGAAGCTCACTACCTCTGAAGGCAGAGTAGTCTACCTTTGGGCAGATTTGACACCTAGAAAGATATTTCTTATCCTGATCTATATCTGTTTTCCTGGACTTAAATTTCTTTCTTTCTTTTTTTTTAAATAATAATTTCTGGGAGAACTGTTGAGCCTATCGATTCTCTTCTCTGTAACAGATTTCTATGGAGTACATTTATTCACATTAAACTTATGATCGGTTTGGGGCGCCTGGGTGGCGCAGTCGGTTAAGCGTCCGACTTCAGCCAGGTCACGATCTCGCGGTCCGTGAGTTCGAGCCCCGCGTCAGGCTCTGGGCTGATGGCTCGGAGCCTGGAGCCTCTTTCCGATTCTGTGTCTCCCTCTCTCTCTGCCCCTCCCCCGTTCATGCTCTGTCTCTCTCTGTCCCAAAAATAAATAAAAAACGTTGAAAAAAAAATTAAAAAAAAAAAACAACTTATGATCGGTTTGAACGTACAACAGTTGGATTACAGGTGTGATGCAAAATTTGGTGACATTTCTCTTTACTCTCTCTTTATGAATCTCTCTCAACATCTTCCTTTTTCCCCTGTGGGCGTATTTCACCCTCATCACCTTTCTGTGACGGTCCAGGAAAAACGCCTAAGCTTCTTTCTGTATGAATGCCCCTTCAAGTTCCAGAATATTCTTCGTCTCTCTTTTTAAAAGGGACTCATCCATATCTCCATTTGTTGCTAATCAAATCGGTTTTCTTATGTCGAGGTATAAATGCTTGCTAACAGGTCCGTTTCCAGTTAAAATATTTGCGAAAATATCAACTATCTTAACACTAAGGAGCGATATTAATGGTGAAAAACCCGTGTTGGTACCCTGGTATCTGACCCAGTAGAAGCTGACCCACCTGCAAACTACAGAGACAGTATCGACTTCTTTTTGGCATGAATGTTGTCTGTCAGGGATGCCTGCATCAAGCTGGTGTATCTGGGCTTCTAAGAAGGTCCCCTAACCATCAAAGTCCCCTGCAGGTGATGGAAAGGAGTGCTCAGATAGGAAGGAATAAAAGGTTTCAACAGTTCCTTGAGGAAGTGAAGCCAGTGTATAAAGAAGCCTAAATAATCTGATTTTCTCCCTTGTTATAGGATACTCTGACCCTTATTTGACCCTAATTGTGACCCTGACAAATATCACAAAAGCACCTGGGCAATTTTTCGGGGTGGACTCTCATGAATGAGACAGAGGTTGTTGTTTACTGCTGGGAACTGCTGGGCAAAGGATGCCCAGGGCCTGCCTGGATAGCGTTTTGTTTTTCACAGAAACCATCAGAATGGGAATGGGAGAAGCTCTCTGCCGAGGTGAGGACCGATTGCTGAGCTATCAAGCACAGGTCCGTCAATGAGAAGATGCCTAAGAGGGGTCTGTTTCTACCCCGACCACACCCCTCACCCAAACATCTACTCACACAAAAATAGCATGTAGGTGCTGCGAAGGGCTCTTTCTTGTGCAAAATTATCTTTGCATCAAATCCCAGGGAAGTCAGAGTTTATGGAGGAAATCAGCCAATAAAGCCGGTAAGAGCATGGTCCAAGGCCAACTATCATGCTGTGCATCTCCTTTCCTACCTTCTAATCAGATAGCTTTAAGCAAATTTTGTAAGGCCCCCAGCCTAAGTGGGGATAATGGTGACATTTTCTGTAACCTTTGATGAAATAATTAATGGTACGATCTTAAAGCCCTTAAAACTGTGATAGTCATAGAGTAAGCATTCAGAAAATGTTAGGTATTGTTCATTCATCTAACGAGATCCTATACTGCACCAAGAACTACCCTAAGATCTGGGAAGCAAATGTCGAACGAAACATGCATTGCAGGGGCGCCTGGGTGGCTCAGTCGGTCGGGCGTCCGACTTCGGCTCAGGTCACGATCTCGCGGTCGGTGAGTTCGAGCCCCGCATCGGGCTCTGTGCCGACAGCTCGGAGCCCGGAGCCTGCTTCGGATTCTGTGTCTCCCTCTCTCTCTGCCCCTCCCCCTCTCATGCTCTGTCCCTCTCTGTCTCAGACACAAATAAACATTAAAAACAGAAACAAAAACAAAAAACATGCATCGCCTCCTGAGCTCATTTGACGTGAAGCAGGCCCACCGTGAAGGAGAAGAGGCAGAAGGTGAAGTTGGAGGAACCAGGACACGGTATGTGCATCACAAGAGGCCCTGAGAGACCTTTCTGTGGAGAGTTCGCCAGTCAGGTTTCCATCTTGTAATGGACAGCAGGGGAAGACCAGGGCAGAGACACCTTCCCCTCTGGCTCTCAGTTCCTACGTCTAATCCTCTGGAAACACCTTCTCCTCACTCGTCTCCAGAGGCCCTAGACTCCAGGCTCTACAGAGATAAAGGGAGCCCGTAACCAAAGCAGGTACGACCAGAGGCCCGGGTAGGATTGTGTTTCTTTCCATCCTCAATACCACAGCGTCAGGTGTTCGAGTTACTGGTGGCTCATTTTCTGCGTGGGTTGCCTGAGGACCTCTGCCACTGGGTTTACCAGAGTCAGCCCTCCCAAGTGCTGAGGGAGGCGGTATTCCCCTCATAATGTTGTGGCTTGTGGCAAATATTGCTTCCTTCTGCAAACTGCCTCAAAATTCCCATCTTCAAAACTTTCGTGGTTGTGACTTACTTAAACATCTTCTTCCAATAAATGCTGTAGAATTGTGAAGACGATTTATAGAAGCTGTTGGATTTCAAGGAAAAAAGCAAAAAACGATTTGGTCCAGGACACCAAAGTTTGAGTCCTGTCTCTGCCGCTAACTAGCCCTCTGGCCTTGTACAGATACTGTATAACCATCAGAAATCTTTCCTTTCAAACGATTGGGAGTTGGATGGTTTCCAAAGTTCCTTCTTTCCTTTTACATCCTCCAGGTTCCATCTTCTAATTGTACAGATGAAGAAACAGACACCTAAAGACAGAGGGGGATGGCCACACCATCTCTCAATTAATTAATTAATTCACGCAGGAACCTCCAGGAGGATTTCATTATTCTATGAGTCAGCAAAATTACTTTGTGGTACCAGTGATAGAGTGTTTTATCCTGCCTGTTAGAGAATCAGTGCACGGCATGGGTGAGTTTCGTGGGCCTGGTCGGTTTTAAAGTCAAGATCTCAATTCTTTCTCAATTCTGTTTCCCCTTCCTTGTTTGTGTCAATCAAGGGGGATAAAAGAGTTTGCTCTAAAATTAGCCAGCAGGGTTCTTTCATCTTAGATTCTTTTGAAATGAGAATTTAAGGCCAAGCCTCAAGTAACTAAAAATCTAGTTTTTCTTCCGCAAGCTTCTGGAATGTCTGGACTTTCGCCCTCACCAGACCAACACAAGGGTTTCTCAAGTGGGATACCATTTTTATCTCAAACCAGCTCTTTTGAGGGAGGTTGCTGAAAAAGCATTGGCCACGGTTCTTTTTTATTTTACTTTAAACCATGCCCTGTTTCTCTCTGGGGTTTCATGCATCCACTCCTGGTGCCCAGGACATCCAGCGAGCCCTCCAGTGCCCTTGCTGAGCTGCTGTCCTCAAGCTGAATGAACATAGAGTGCAAACCAGACAGAGCTACGTGTTCTTCAGCCAGCAAATGTGGGGCTCTTAATGTGCACTTTCTAATCTAAATGCTGAGGCAGTCTGTTCTTTGGCCACCACAGAGGAGCCAACAATCAAGACAGCGGAAAGGAAGCCAGTTCTTGGGATCCACGATGCATCCACCCAAGGGCTGTGGTGACTTGAACACCATGGAGTGAGCAAAGCTCGTGATGGGTAGCTGTGGCCGCGTGGTTTGGGGCCCGCTGGTCCAGTTCAGAGTGAACTACTTTGGGATCATCAGGCAAGTGTAAAATTGCCCCCTGGGGCTGCACTCCCCATTTAGCTACTCGGTCCTAAATTCTATAGTGCTGGCAGCCAGGCTGTTGGCCGTGGAGGGCCAAGCTGCCCAAATCACCAGGTCCTTGGGAGGGTTGTGAACATCAACATCACCTATGGGTGCGTATGAGCAAAGCATTTAATTTCTAATCACTGGAATTAAAAAAAAAAACGGGTTCAAATATCAAATATTGATGAGTGGCATTGGACAAACGACCGAATCTTTCAAAACAACGGTTTATTGATGCAAACACACACACACACACACACACACACACACACACATTGCATCTAACACAGTGTCTGACACATAGTGAGTACTCACTAATTATAAACAATAATGATAATCACAGTAATAAAAATGTTATCAGGAAGGATCTCTTGCCCATGGAAATCATGGGTAATCTTTGGGTTAGAGAGATGAGAGGTGGACTCGGGTATCTGCTGTTATTCTCCTTGTGCTTTCTGGACATAGGTTTTGTTTGCTTGTTTTCTTGCTATAAAGTGAGGGTCCTAGTATCTACCAAAGAGGAGGGCTGTTTGAAGATTGTCACTATTTCACGGAAAACCCTGAACACGTTACCAAGCATATGGTAGATACTGGGGTCAGTCTTATGAGACCTCAGTCTGTTCTTTGGTTATGCAAGGAAGTTGGCCCAGATGATCTCTGGGCTCTATTCTTTCCCGAGTCGGTGACACTAAGATCCGTAATTCCAGGGAGCTCAGACAAATGCAGCAAATGTGGAGGACGTTGGTCACCAGCTATTATTGCAGGAGAAAGTCTTCAGGGCAGTCCTCCTACTTGGCCCACACGTGACCTTGCCCTTGCCCTCTCCCCCAGCTCCCTATGAGGGACATCTTTGCGGCCTCGCCTGACCTCTGCGGTCAGATGCGCGGACACAGGAGCAGTGAGAAGGTGCTGATCAGACAGACCCCTGGAGACGGCTTCAGTAATGGGAGATGATGGAGGATGAGAGGTTCCCCCCACTGGCTCACACCCGAGCCTGCAGGGTGTTTTGGGGTTCTTGACGACATTTGATGATTTGACACAAATGCACTCACACAACCCTTTATGAACTGACCAGAGTCAAGAGCATTTGTGTTGCTGTGGACACGTTCCGGCCCACCAGCCCCGGAGAGGCAGCATAAGCCTCCACGGCACAGGAAGTGAGCCCCCTCTCCCGTTGTATTGACAAACTGGATGTACGGCACAGCACTCGCTCATTAGTATTCACACCCCACCCAAACTGGGCTTTCTGCAGGATGTTTTAAATTACGAGAGAGGAGGGAATCAAGCTAAACACACTTATGTTATGTAACTTTTTTTTTTCCAAAAGGATTAGCTGTACTAGGGACACACAGCTGTTCTTTCCACAAGTCTCTTCAGAGCTAGCTCAGACAATGGTAAGGACAGCAAGCTTAAGACCAAATTCCACATTCCTCTCTCCCTGGCTGAAAATCCTGCTGCAAATTCCTGCATTGAGCAGGAAATGTGTTCAGCTGAGGCGAGGGGAGCTTTGTCGAGTCTAATTGGCGGGCATTCTGCTCAGTTCTCATCACGTCTTTCTCTCCTGTGCCCCTCTGTCCATATCTTCTCTTCTCTCTCACTCTCCTGGTGAGGATATCCATTTGCTTCCTTTTTTTACTCTTCTTCCCCAAAGACAGGCTGGCCATGACGCTATACTTTCAAATTTCAGAGCCCGTTATGCATACAGGCCACATACAGTGTCCAACAATGAATATTGTGTGTGCAGCTTAGACTCATTTTCTTAGGTTGTTTCAGTTTCAGACCTCATAAAACCTGGTCTCCCCTTGGTAGCAGCACCCCAATTTTTTTTTGGTGGGCACCCAGCACTTCCATCCTTAGCCCATGGGCCTTGGGGATTGAGCAACCCAACTCCAGCGGTGGAAACAGGAGCCAGTCTAGTCAATCAGTCCCTTCCATCTTTTGACCACAGAGATTATGTCAGGACTAAATGACCCAAGCAGTCCAATAGTCCTCGAACATGAGACTTCAGTTGCAACAAATGGGAGGGTAAGACATATTTTTTTTCCATCGTGTTTCCTGAAAAGGAAGGATATAAGCCCGTAACTGGTAGGGACATTCTCACCATCAAGAGAGAAAAGCTTACCTGAAATTGAAGGCACACGGTCAAGACTATGTGTATATTTCTAAACGCTGTATTCATCCCCCAAACAATGGTTCCATGTTGATAGAGGCCAAGCATGTTCTTTGCCAAGGAGTTTCATCAGTGAACAAAATACCTAACATTCCTGTCCTCATAAGCTGATATACTAGTTGCGTGAGATGTATAACAAGATATGCATGTAGGGACACCTGAGTGGCTCAGTCAGTTCAGCATCTGACTCTTGATTTCGGCTCGGGTCATGATCCCGGGGTTTGTGAGTTGGAGCCCCATATTGGGCTCTGTGCTGGCAGTGTGGAGCCTGCTTGGGATTCTCTGTCTCTTTCTGTCCCTCCCTCATCGCGTGAGCATGCATGCATGCTCTCTCTCTCTCTCTCAAAATGATAAGTGTATATACACACACACACACAAGTATATATATATATATATATATATATATATATACACACACACGCACACACACACACAGGTAATGACGAATGCCATGCAGAAAAATAAAACAAAATAAGGTGAGAGAGAGCAATCAGCAGAAGACTCAAGTTATTTATTTATTTATTTATTTATTTATTTTTTTGGTGTGTAGAGAAAGAAAGTCCCTGTAATGACATGGCAACGGAGTGAGACCTGAACAAAGTGTGGGATGGACCCTTTGGACACGCGAGGGAAGTACCATTGAGCACGGGAACAACAAACGCACAAGTGCTGGTGCAGGAAGATGAGCGGGGTGTCAAGAAGGAAGGCTGTCCTGGGTGAGAGAGAGAGAGAGAGAGAGAGAGGAGGATGGGGGGAACACAGGGGCCAGAGTATACTGCAGAGTCTTGTCAGGCCCAGTAAGAATAAGGAAGCTGATTCTAATGGTGCTGGAGAGCTGTTGGGAGTTTCGAGAAAAGGTGTCATGTACCCAAATGCACATCTTCAGGGACCGAAACAGGCTGTAGTGGAGCCATAGGGAAGGCCAGACCAGCCAGGAGGTGACTACTGTGTTCTCGAAGAGAGACCACGGGGGCCTGGCCCGGGCTGCAATAACAAGGGCGGTGAGAGGTGGCTGAATGATGCTTACGTATTGAAGTTTGAGAAAACAAGATGTTCTTTTTTTTTTCTAAGTTGTATGTATATATATATATATATATATATATTTTTTTTTTTTTTTTTTTTTTTTGGGTAGAGAAAGAGTATTCCAAGCAGCTCCACACTCTCAGTGCAGAGCCAGACGCAGGGCTCGATCTCACGACTGTGAGATCATGACCTGAGCCGAAATCGAGAGTCGGGCCCTTAACTGACGGAGTCACCCAGGCGCCCCAAGAAAACAAGATTTTCTAATTGATTGCGTGATAGATACAAGTGAAATAGAGGAGTTGGGGATGGCTTCCTAGTTTGGGGCCTGAGCTCAGTGTAAAGCAAAGCTGCCACGGACTGGGACTAAGACGGGAGTCACCAGGGAAGGAGCAGGTTGGGATTAGGGCTTATCAACTGTAACTTCTTGTGTTTTTAAAATCTCTTAACATTTGGAACTAAGGACCACCTGCTTCTCGATTTTTCTTACTCTGAACATCTACCACACTCTCCGTTTGTTTGGTTTGTTTGTTTGTTTGATCTGTGACTTTTCTGGCCACTTCGGCTAAATCTGGCTAAATCTGCCTATTTTCGTCTCCCTGGGTGATCATCCTCTTCCTCTGCTTACCCTTTAGAAGTGTTCTGACCTATATTTTCCAAGTTAATAAGTGGCCCTGAGACCTCATCCATATATATGGTTTGACTATTGTGACCCTTCTGGAAACCACATATTTCTATTTCAGATCCCTTGTAACGTTAATATCTATTTCTAGAAGTCCCGCAGACACCTCAAATAAAACTCTTTCCTAATCAAACCAATCATATAAATATGCTTCTCTGCTTGTGTACCTTCCTTCCTAAAAAGACAGATCGCCCATTCCGGTTGTCTAACTAGAAACCGGAACTCATCCCGTTCCCTTCTCACTAACCACATCCCTGCCTTTAGTTAGCGAATTCTACTTCCTTAATATATTTAAACTGCATCTGATGGCTTTCTGCCATTTTTGCCTGACGGGATGCCTCCATGAACTTGGGTCTGGCATATTGTTCGCTTCCCATATACCTTCCACACTGCTGTCAGACAGGATTTTTAAGACACAGATCTCGATGTGTCATTCCTTTACTCAGAAGCGTTTACTGACTCTTCACAGCTTTGGGGACCGAGTGAAAATTCAATGTTCTTCATGCTCTGATATTTGTGAGCACAACACGTCACACGCAACTTCCTTCTAGTGTCTTCATCTGGCCTTTGCATCCAAACCCTTTCATCTGTTTCCTTGTGAGCTTGTTGAAAGCAAAGCGACTCTCCCTCACCTCTCATTGGACTAGCAAGATGTTTATCTTTTTAATTGATTTGGCATGATGTCCCAACATGAACGGGGCATGTGCCAGCTGAAGAGGAGGGCTCAGCCTGGCTCTGCGCCCATCGTGGTCTCTCCAAGCCGTGTCTGTCCTTTGCCCTTGCTTCTGCAGGCTGCACGGTCTGCCTCTGTCCTGGATCCAAGAAAGGGAGAGCGAATGCTGGTGCTCTTGGGGGCAAGGTGAAATATGGCTTTGTACGCCCTGTTCTAACTAATGCCAATCAATTTCTCTGGCCAGCTTCCTACTTTCTGCAGAGCTGGAAGACTACCGCTCAAGGTAGCCATGGCTCAGCCCCAACGTTTGGGTTAAATGCTCTTCCAATCGTTGTGAACAAGAAGAGATGGTGACGTTAGCCGATGTCAGTAGGGAAGTTGGTTATCAGCTTCTACCATTTACAAGTCTGATTGCTGTTTTAGGCAGGTGTGAGAAACAATAACAAATGAAAGTTGTAGTTACCAACTAAAAAACCACATAAATGTCCCACGACGCATCACGTTTCCTCTTTGGTGAGGTTCCCCTCCCCCACCCAGATTACTGTTAAATGTTACATTTCTCTTCTTATGAAAAATACTGTTGTGAGGCCAAAGAAAGTTCTATTCTTGTCTTCAGAGGTGAACGGCCAAGATTTTGTGTATGGTCATGTCTGCGGGCTAAGTATTTGGGAAAGTCTTGCAAATAACATGGTGTGTGTGTGTGTGTGTGTGCGCGCGCATTGTGTGTTCAGAAGTAATGGGAGAGTGGTGCTTCAAGCACTGTTTATGAGGGATAAAATCAGATGAACTTTGAGTTTTCTGTGATCCGGGAGATTCTATTATCTAATGAAACAGAATTCCATTTTATCTCCCAACTCAGTAATGAACGCCTGGGGGCAAACCTATCTTGCTGAACAGTGTTTATCTCCAGCGGCAGAGGGTCAGGATATGGCATTGTTTTAAGTGGGTATTAAAAGGATGAACAGAAATGTCTGTGACAGAGGGATCACGATGGCCTTTTTCAGACGCCAAATGTCACTGTGTCCTCTAGGCTCCGCCTAACATCTGTGAGAGAAAGTGAGCATGTCATTAGAGGGAGTGGAGCCAGATCAAGGCCACTGCCCTGTCAAATGGCATGCCTGATGAATAACCTCGCCTCGTGGCCTGAGGAAGACAAGGTGTCGCATATTATCTGATTTTAATGTGCAGTGGAAAATAGGCAACAATAGCTGGACCAATAAACTGTTCAGAGTTAAGAAGGTATTAAAGAGGCAGCGAGGTAGGCAATAGAATATGGGCTCTGGAGTGAAAGATCCAAACTTAGAGGCATCATCGCTATTTCCTTCAACAAGCTACTCTCTCACAGTTGGTTTCTTTATCCATAAGAGCGGGTGTTCGTTCATTTATTCGACAGTATTTGGTGACACTATTTGGTTCTAGTATTTTGACACTAGACTAGACTCTGGACATGAACAAAACAGAGAGAGAGCAGGGGCATAATCTACATTTCCAGAGCATATCTATCCTACCTATCACCATCCGGGAGAGCACTGACCACCTACGGTGTGGTTCTCTCTGTACAGGAAGATGTTACACGCCGCGTAAAATGTCTCTAATTCAAGGATGTGGTCTTACCCATCTTGAATCTCCAAGCTCTTAACCTGGGAGGCTTATTTGTTGATCACAGTTCAGCTCTGGTCGTGTTGTCCTCTGTTCATCATCACCCTTTCTATGGGCTCATGATAATTTATTCACTACTCGTCTGAATTCATCTTGCACCTCCCTCTTCTGAATTCTGTTCACATAACGTTGTGGGCCGAATTGTGTCCCACGCCTCAAAAAATACATTCAAATCCTAACCCCCTATACCTGAGCTTTTGATCTTCTTTGGAAATAGGGTCTTTGCAGATGTAATCAATTTAAGATGAGGTCGTACTGGATTAGGGTGGTTCCTAATCCAATGACTGGTGCTCTTAAAAGATGAAGGAAATTTGGGCACAGACACACAGAGAAAATAACCATGTGATGATGGAGGCAGAGATTGTAGTGATGGATCTACAGGCTGAGGGCCACCAAGGATTGCCAGCAATCACCAGAAGCCAGAAAGAGTCAAGAATGAATCTTCCTCCAGAACCTTCAGAGAGAGCATGGTTTGGCTGATACCTTTATTTTGGACTTGTAACCTCCTGAACTGTGAGCAAATAAATTAATATTATTTTAACCCATTCATTTCGAGGTACTTTATAAAGGCAGCCTGAGGAAGCTAATATACTTACTTTCTCTCATCGGAACTACATTTATCTCTTACCTTTACCTGCTGAAAGCCTACGTCTTCTTCAAGGACCATCTCAAATATCACCCAGAAGCTCATTTCAAAGTAACCTACATGCTAAAGTATTAAGTAGCACTCAGAATATATATGTCTCCTAGGTTTTTTTTTTAAGTTTATTTATTTTGAGAGAGAGCATGAGTAGAGGAGGGGCAGAGAGAGAGAGAGAGAGAGAGAGAGAAGGAGGGAGGGAGAGAGAGAATCCCAAGCAGGGTCCACGTCGTCAGCCCAGCACCAGATGCAAGGCTTGAACTCACGAACTGTGAGATCATGACTTGAGCCAAAATCACAAGTCAGATGCTTAACTGACTGAGCCACCCAGGCGCCCCACCTCCTAGTTTTTTATGTTTTATTTTGCATAGTAACAATAATAAAAGAAAAACTAACATGTATGTTATACTTTCAAAATGATCTAATGTAATATTCACAGCAGCTTTGTGGGATTGGAAACACAGATATCATTATCCCCATTCTGCAAGGGAATAAACTGATGGGAAGAGAAGGTGAGCAGCCCGCCTAAGCACAAATAGCCAGTGTATGTCCACAGGCGGACGACAAACAAAAGAAGGGCTCTCACCTCGGTTCTGTGAATCTCCCTTATAGCTTGGTTAGTCTTTCTCATCAAGAAGACCTAATCTCCTAGAAGTTCTTTCTCAGCAAATGGTGAGTACAGTGTGCATAGTCAAAATACTTTTTTTTTTTTAATGGACTTTTCCCTTCCCAAGTTCCAGAATAAGCTCATTAGTTCAGCCTCATCAAAAAGCACTATGCTGGCAAATAACATGCACTCAAAAAATGCCTATCGAGTGGATGTTCTGAACCTATTTGTTCTCTCTGCTCCAGTCCTCCAGCTCTGCTCTTCTCCAGACTTCTGATCAGGTTGGTACTGATCAGGCTTCAGGAGAAAGCTTGGGCACCATTCCATGCAAGGTGAGGAAAGGAGAAACAAAGTGATTTTCCATTATGTCCCCACTAAGAAAAATGCTTAAGCTCCCTGCTCCTTTTCAAGTCTAGGAAACCCCACAGCACAGATCACAAGACATGAGAAAGAGTCCATATCTGGGTAGTAAACTGCCTCCCCCAAAAGCCCCACTGTCTTCAAGAGATCGCCAAGTCAGTGAGGGGGAGGTGGGGTTTTCATATTCTGGGGTGACAAAGATCTTGAAGTTCTAGAATTATTCACGACCTCTCCTGTTTCCTCTCCCTGTTATGGAACAGATGGAAAAGGATTAGAGCCCAAACAATTTTGTTTGTTGGCATAAATCACACAAGACACCTGCTATTAGCAATCTCATGGATGAATCAATGCCTTTTCTCTGGTCAGAAGCATCGAAGATTGAAGTTAATCTCTCTTCCTTTTGCTCTCATTTTTAAAGTGTCATAACTTTATCCATAGAATAGATGGGGTTTTAAAAAGATGTCCTCACTCGGATTCCCACCTTCTGAATCATCAGATACTCTCCGTCCATCCATTTGCCTGAGAGGCCCCTGAACAAAATCAAATGGCAACACCCCACAAGAATAGTATGTTTGTTCCTTCTTCCAGGGTCAAGCCGATCTATATCTCGTGTTTTGTGCCTCATATTCATCTCCACAAAGTGCTGAAGGCTTAGCCTGGAGTGGTTCCCAGCACATGCTGATATCAATCTATGCATTTGCAGTGTGCTCTTCTTAGACCCTGATGGACGAGTATTAACTTGAATAGAGTGTTTGGATGACTGCCTGGGAACAAGTGAATTCCACCCTGGATTCACTGCATGAAATCTTGGTTTGCCGTGCTGCACCCTGAAGATGCTCAGAAGGTAATTTCTTGTTTTGCTTTGTTTTGGTTTTTTTCCAGCAGAAACCACTGTCTCTGCATCAGGTAGGACTATGAGACAAGGAGTCTGTTGGATGATGGTCTTGGCCAAATCCTTTAAGGACCACATTTGACATGTGGCTTTGCCTGGCTACCTCCTGCTTATCATTTGAAGCTCCATTGGACTGCATCATCCTCCAAGAAGCTTCTCGTCACCTGAGGTTGGCAGATAGCACTGAAAAACCCCACTTTTATGCTATGTCTATCTCGTCCATTATTTTGCAGTTGTCTGTTTTCTTTGCTGTCTCCATTGTAAGGTTGTCATCACAAATGATATTGGTGCTATACCTAGGCACCTGAGATCCCTTTTACTTGTTGGGTTGATGTACTCATCCCCCAGCTGTCACAGGTGTTTCAGCTCATGGCTTTCATCCTCAACTTTCTCCAGAGGATTCTCATTGGGCTATTGAAGCCATTTCTCCTTGGAGATCCTGGAGTTGTGATGCACTCACCCACCCACGACCACCACTTCTCTCAAGTCAGGACAGATTCTATGGCACAATTTATGTTCTTGGTCTCCCCAAAGGATGAGGCTATAGTTAGACCTTATGTGAAACTATTGTATGTATAGCTCCCTCCTCTTCTAATGTGCTTTCCTCATTCCCTTAGCAGCTCATCCTGAAAGTACTCCTCCCATCAATCACATGTACAGGAATCCTTGTCTCAGGCTCTGTTTTGAGGGAACCTGACCTGAGAGAAATATGTAATCTCATTACATTCTCATAACAACCAAAAAGTAGGTATTAATATTCAAACTGGAAAAATGGAAATTCAGGGACAGTAAATAAAACTTTGAGATGTCATAACTTTATCCGTAGAATGGCTGGGCTTTTAAAAAGATGTCCTCACTCTCATCCCACCTTTTGAATCATCAGATACTCTCAGTCCACCCGTTTGTCTGAGAGGACCCTAAACAAAATCAAATGGCAACACCCTCCAAGAACAGCATGCTTGTTCCCTCTTCTGGGGCCAACTTGATCTATATCTCTTGCTACATAACAAACACTTGCCTGCCACACACCAGGTCCTCAGTAAAAGATGTTACATGAAATAAACTGAAATTTCCATTAATGCACCCAATAATCTTGAGTGAGACCAGGTATTGGTTGGTGATAAAATGGGAGAATTTGAAAAGGGCCATGATTTGGATGCTAGACAGGTCCTCTGGTCCTACAAAAAGAGGAAATCCAGATTAAGAACATCTGATTAGACCTAAGGACCTAACTACACAGACCTATCAGTCAAGGTAATTCATTGCAGTGTCCAGCCTACTATGGTAGGTCCTACAGTTATCCCTGGAAAGAAGTGAAGCCAGATCATCTCGCTTGATGGCTTCTGTTGCAGGAAGTTAAATGGCTTCTATTTAAGAGACTGGGTTTGGTAACAGAGTGGACACATTCTGGTAAACAAATGTGTTTTCTTCTCTGGGACTCACCATGGTTCATTTGTTAATCTAAGCTATCGAACCAGATGAACTTTCAGAATGGTACTTCTCTCTGGTGGATGGTGAGTTGCTTTTATTTTCCTCTGGGAAAGGGAAATAGATGAGTGATTCTCAATAGTTGCATATCCCGAGTAAGTTGCCTTCTCACACATAACTCATCTTGTCTGCAATGTTACGTCTGTTGGTGTGGCCACCTTCACCCAAATCCTTGAGCGCTCCTCTCTGCTGAGAATCCATCTGTCTTCTATGGCACCTTACTCCTACTTTAACCCAAAGTGGAATGAGTCACCCCTCCTCCAAACTTCTGAACTCTACCTATAAACCCACTATGTTTATCTGTATCGTAACACTTATTTTTGCAAATTAAAATTCTGTCTCTCTCTCTCTGTCTTCTTTGTGCATCTGATGTATCTGTCTCTCCCATTAGATTTTGAAACCCCTAAGGAGAAACAGGCCTCTCCAAACTGGTGCATCTGAAGGGTGGCACATGGATGGTACATGATAAATGTGAACCATGTATTGTGTGAGTAAATAATTAAAACGTCAAAAAGTGGCAGATTCATGGTAACAAGACAGAGCCATAAGGAATTTCTCTACTATTCTCACTGCCAATCATATCTTGTTTTAGAGATAAAAATGGCTTAGAATTAAAGGCAAAGCTTAGTAAAGATTCAGAGATGGGACAAAATGGTTAAAGATGAGGCAAAAAACGCTAATTGGAAAATCCAGATGTGATTGGGCTTATATCACAATTATTTCGGCATTTCAATTCAATTCAATACAACTTTGTTGGGGAATTTCCATGACCTACCAATGCTGTTTTCCAAGGACAGTTGAATGGCACGGGATATAAAGGGAGAAGCAAGGAGGGGTGAGAGTAGAGAGGTAGTTCAGGGCCAAATTTGTAGTGCCCCTAGCCACCTTAGGCAAAGTAATTGAGTGTGCATTGGAAAATTACAAGAGGAAATGCAATCACAATCAGTACTCAAATAATATTGTTGCCATCATGAAAAAATATCCTAAGACCGGTCTTTTGGTGCTCTGGACCCAGTTTCAATGCAGTGATGGGCAGGGGCTAGAGGCTAGTCCAACACCAGCGCTAAACAATTTTGGGGATTCCAGCTGGGCAGTCTACCATTCAACTCAATTCTGACACTATCTACCCAGAGATCACGTCAGATTCCATGCTTAAGGCTTCAGTCCTACAAGATTGTCTCCCTGAACAAACTTCAGATGCCAGTGACAAGCCCAGGCTCTTACCTGTACTTCTGACTAACTTGCTATAAATCAGAGGTTTCCACGATCTCCCCTTCAATTAACTTGCTAGATTGGCTCACAGAAGTCAGGAAACCTGTTTACTCACTAGATTACCTGTTTATTATAACAGGATATAATTCACTAACAGCCAGATGGAAGCGATGCACAAGAAAAGGTGCAAGGAAAGGGCGCAGAGCTTCTATGCCTCTCCAGATGCCCCACTCTCCCCAAAACTCCATGTGTCCACCAATTTGGAAGCTCTCTGAACCCAGTCCTTCGGGGTTTTTATGGAGGCTTTGTTACACAGGCATGATTGATTAAATGATTGGCCGCTGGAATTGAACTTCATCTCCAGCCTCTCTGCCCTATTTGGGGGGAAGGACTAAAAGTTCCAGCCTTTCATCACAAATTGGTTCTCTTGGCAACCATCAGCCTTGGCCTAGGTTACCTAAAGGCCTTCCAAAAGTCACTTCATTAACATGACAAAAGATGCTTTCTTCTCTCCTCCCAGAAAATTCCAAGCAGTTTTAGGAGCTGTGAGGCAGGAACTATAGACAAAGACCAAAGATATCTGAGAAATCCATTTTGGTCACTGAATGACCAAATACGTATTTCTTATAAATCACAGTCTTGCACTTGGGATAAAACAGATAGCAGGAGAGATTTGGTCAAGCTATTTAGAATCTTACATGAACTATGAGTGAAGGTGACTACCTCTTTACCTGTTATAACAAAAGTCAAAGCCAATGTCCCAAAGTTAATAGAGTAAGAATGTTTATTGCTGACACGCGGTGTTTGCCATGCTTTGGGCACTGATCTAAGCGTTTTACGTACAGTAGTTCTTTTAATCTACGCGACACTCCTGCGGTGTGGATACTAGTACAGTCATCCCCATTTTGCACCGGGAGATTAAGGAACTTGGTTAAGGTCGCAGCTACAAACCGTTAGAACCGTCACTAACCACAGGAGGTTTGTTAATAGAAGCCATTGCCATACTAACTTCTCCTAGAATGTAGGATCATTGACTGTTCTTCCATACAGTTTCAAAGATGCAATTAACTGTCTTCCTGAGAGCATTGGGCTGCAAGTGTGGCTTGGGGGCAGAGGAAGACAGTTGGAATACACATTCCTTTTTGCCTTATAGGTCTGTGTTTTTGTAGAAATCAAGGACCCCAGATTTTACCGTAGAGACGATCCCTGACTTATGACGGTTTTCAGCTTGGTGCAAAAGAAATATGCAGTCAGTAGAAACCATACTCTGAATTTTGAATTTTGATCTTGTGGGCTACCAATGCATGGTACGGTCCTCTCTTGTGGTGCTGGGTGTAGGCAGCAGCCGCAGCTCCTGCCAGCGACCGCAAGGGTCCACAACCGATACATTGATAACCATTTTGCACCCGTAAAGCCATTTGTCACTTTCAGTATGGTATTCAATCAATCACATTGAGCTATTCAACCTTTTATTCTAGATGGGCTTCGTGTTGGATGAGTTGGCCCAACTGCAGGCCATGTAAGTGTTCTGGGCACGTTCAAGGTCCACGAGGCTAAGCTATGATGTTCAGTAGGTTAGAGGTATTACTTACATTTTTGACTTAGAACATTGGGTTATTGTCATAAGTCGAGGAAGACCTGCATGGAATCCTTCCTGAGGATAAAACCTCTAGATTTTATATAGAAGTTACCTATATTAAGCATTGAGCAATACACATAACCAGAAGCATATTCCCTAAAGACAAAGTGGGTGGGTGGTCTGGGCATGAGATAGTTTTCTAGTGAGTGTTTCTCACCTTCCTACCATGAGATCACAATGTGCGCCTGTCTCAGCTGGGGACCGGAATGGCCAGGCTTGAGTGTCTTCCATAATTTACATATAAAAATTCACAGGAGTAAAGTGACTTTTGTAAGACCTCTAGTCAACCAGAATTTAAACTTTTTTTTCATTTCAAATAACATGGTATTTCAATTTCCCAATATAACAACTAACAATGTAATACTAGCAGGTTGTATCTTTTTCCAAAGGTTATCTACCCTCCTTTTATTCATTTAGCAGCTCAACATTCATTTATGGTTTGCTTTCAATGGATGAGACCTCTTCCAGGTACCGGAAAACCAGCTGGAAATGAGCAGGTTACGTCCCTGTTCTCCCAGATCCCGACTTCTAGACAACCGAAGTTCAAGCAAAAACTGATCCTATAATAAGTGAAACACTTTCAATAAATATATAGCTTATGAGGAGAAGTAAATCAGGGTGAAGTGATAAGAATGGCAGTGACTTAGCTTAGAAATTTAAGGGGGGGGGGGGGGGAGGCGGTACTATTTGAATAGGTGACATTTACCTGAGTTTGGTGTAAATGGTAAGGAGTCAGGCAGACCGTAACCAGCAGAGAAAGCAAGTTCAAAGGCAAGAATGAGCTTGGCCTGTGAGAGAATCTGAACAGGCTGGCATGGGGACAGTGGTATGATGTTGGGTCTGATAGATGTGCAGAGGTCATATCTGTGCTCTGGAGTAAGGAGCTTGATGGAAAGCCACTGGAGACGTGTGCATGTGTGGTCTTGTGTGTGTGTGTGTGTGTGAGCTGTGTGCATGTGTGTGCATGTGCTTTTACAAGCTCTGAGCTAAAACTCCCTTGCTTTCTTTTTTTATTTTTTATATGTACAAAAATGTTCAATACAATATAATGAGAACCATGCATCAATAGCCCTTAAGAAATGAAACACACACACACACACACACACACACATAACCTAAATCCATTTTGTTTCCCTCTTGACCCCATTATTATACTTCTCTTCCTCACTTCTTCACTTCCATCCTTCCAAGATGTAATCCCTGACCTGAATTTGGTGGCTTTCATTGACACGCTTGTCTTTATGTTTTTTAGGGCGTAGGTAGGAATCTTTGAATAATTACAATATTCTTTGGCAGATGTTTAACATTTGCATGCATAACTTCATATTGCATATTTCCTGCAACTGTTTTTTTTCCTCAGTACTGTATGTGTGAAATTTATCCACGTTGATACACATGTGCAATCCATTGTGTAGATATAAAAGATTTTTTCCATTCTACTGCCAATGGATATATTGGTCATTTGTTCACTATCCAAAACACGGCTGCAATGAACATTCTGGTATGTGTCTTACTACCTGAGAGATGGTCGAAGGCGGTGCTTCCCAACCTTTTCCATATGCATAAAAATATGCATAAACCTAACAATTCAGATGAGACAGCCCGTCCAGCTATCGGGATGAGCCCACTGTAACCCCTTCAGGCATGTGCCACTAATACTTTTCCTCTGCCTGATCTATCAATTACTGAGAGAGCTATGAAAAATGTTCCCTTTATGAGCGTAGAATTATCAAATCAGTTTTGTCAGTTTTTGCTTTTCACTTTTTGTGCTTATGGTATCAGATTCATTGACATTTAAAATTTTTATATCTTCCTGGGGAACTGTTCCTTTTATCACGAGGCTGTGATGCACTCTGTCATTGGAGATTTTGCAAGCAGGGAGGGATATGATCTGAATTATGTCTTAAAATGACGACCCTGGCTGCCGTAGGGGGAATGGAACGTAGGAAAAAGGGAAGGTGGTGATCAATTAGGAGGCTGCTAAAACCATCTGGGAGGGACATAATGGCAGGTTGGATGAGGATGGTCGTCCTAAAGATAAAGACAATCTCAGATTTGTAGTATGTTTTGAGTTGACAGGATTCTCTGATTAAGCGAATGTGAATGTGAATGTGAATGTGAAAAAAAAAAGAGAGAGAGAGACAGATCCAGGGTAATATTTTGATTTTTGGCTTGAGCAACTGACTAGAAGAATAACAGTATCTTTGTCTCCTGATATGTGAAGATATGGCATAGTGCCTTTTCCAAAAATGGCTGCAACAATATTTCCATGCTCGTTTAGAAACTTTACACTCCCCCAGGTATAGTTATGGTTCCAGTCAGGTCTCTGTGACTTCCTTAGCTGATATATGGAATGACATTGTAGAAATGATGCTTCGGGGCACCTGGGTGGCTCAGTCGGTTGAGCGGCCAACTTCAGCTCAGGTCATGATCTCACAGTTTGTGAGTTCGAGTCCCATGTCAGGCTCTGTGCTGACAGCTCAGAGCCTGGAGCCTGCTTCGGATTCTGTGTCTCCCTTTCTCTCTGCCCCTCCCCCTTGTGCTCTGTCTCTCTAAAAAATAAACATTTTAAAAAAACTGAAAAAGAAAAGAAATGATGCTATATGACTCCTGAGATGAGATTATAAAGAGTGATACAGCTTCTGCCTGGTTTTCTCTTGGGATAATCCTCCTAAGAACCCAGCCGCCATATGGTGAAGAAGCACAGACCACATGGAGAAACCCACTTGGAGAGGAACCAAGGTCCCTGGCCCTCAGTACTAGCTAAGCTTAGCAGCCAGTACCAACTTGCCAGCCAAAGTGAGTGAGCCATCTTGGAAATGGACCATTCAGCCTTTAGTCCAGCTGCCCATCTGATGATGCATGAAGCAGAGATAAGCCATTCTTGTCAATCTCTTCCCAAATTGTAAATGTGTGAAAAAAAAAAAAAGTTGTTGGTGTCTTAAGTCACCAACTCTTGGGGTTGTTATTTATGCTTGGGATTGTTTCATACCACATTTATACAAAGAGCTCGATTTTATTTTATGCAGCAATGGACAATAGGAATAGATATATGGAAGAATATCTTGAAGAAAGGGGCCAGCGCACAGAGCTCTCTTTTGGCTATGTTAACTTTGGGGTTCATGTTAGACATCCCTCTGGAAATTTCAGATAAATAATTATATATACATATATGTCCAGAGTTCTGTAGAGGGATTGGAAATTGTTGACATAGTATTGAAACCTACAGGGATGGATAAGTTTATCAAAGTAGAACCTGTAACTAAGAAAGGAAATAATGTCATTGATTCCAACTTACAATTATTATTTTATCATGTCATTGATTTATCCATTCATTCCACAGATATTTTAAGGCCTTTTATATACCATTAACTCTACTATGTGTAGGCATAATTCTGCCTATATAGAGTTTATATTTTAGGTGCTATTAGACTTTGGTTTCACCTAAGACATATTTTACACAATAATTTGGAGACTATATAGACTTCCCTGGGTCATCATTCTAGTTTTTATGCCATTTTTATATAGGGAGGTCTATATTTTATTTTTAGACATGGTGATCTATATGTTTTACATGAATGCCTCTACTAAATTTAGGATTACTGTCTCCTGGATGGACTCACTCACATGGGCATAAATTGCCCATTTGAATAATATGATAGTTGGTGCTTATCAAGTTTCCCAGAGACTAGGGGATCCTTGGAGCTAAGAGCATGAAGTATGTGGGAGCCCAGAACTTTTCACTGACCATCTCTACTTTTAACATTTGATACATAGATAATTCTCATGAGTGTTCTCTTTTATCTTTTTAAGTTTATTGATTTTGAGAGACAGAGAGAGAGAGAGCATGCACGTGCACAAGAGAGAAAAGGAGAGGGAGAATCCCAAGCAGATTCCACGCTGTCAGTACAGAGCCCAACACGGGGCTACATCTCACCAACTGTGAGATCATGACCTGAGCTGAAACCAAGAGCTGGCTGCTTAACCGACTGAGCCACCCAGGCACCCCGTGAGTGTTCTCTTTTAAAATATAAAAATTGCATATGTTTATTCAATCAGTCCCCTTCACCTCGTAGGTGTGAACCCAAGTCTCATTGGAGGGGAGTGAGTTCAAGAGGAACAAGGGATAAAATTCCTCAGGAAGGCTCCATCACTTTTTTTTTAATCTTTAAACAAATCTTTTTGAGTTTATTTATTTTGAGAGAGAGAGAGCATAAACATGAGTGGAGGAGGGGAAGAAAGAGCAGGAGAGAGAGAATCCCAAGCATGTTCCATGCTGTCAGCCCGGAGCCCAACACAGGACTCAAACCCATGATCCGTGAGATCATGACCTGAGCCAAGAGCAAGAGTTGGACACTTAACCAGCTGAGCCACCCAGGCTCTGCCACTTTTAACTGATCAAGAGCATGATTCCTTTTGGACTGGCAGAAGGCTTTGTACGTCATGCTCAGATATTTCTCATGATAATTCAGTTTAATCTTAAAATTTGGTAGACCTCATGCTGCTGTGAATAGTAAATGTAGAAAATGATAGGTGGAGGAAAAGGCATTGTTACTCTTACAGTCTTGCAAACAACTGGGTGAACAAACCCTCCCTTATCTTATTAATGGTTTTTTTCATAAAATGTAAGTCCTCTCTTTGGGGTTTCTGGACTCAATTCCAATGTGTGTGTTAAGGGTGGGGCAGGTAGTTTTCTCACACCAACAAGCAATTCTCAGGGTGTCTGAGAATTCAACTCAGTTCGGACACTTCCTACCCAGAGGTAGTATCAGATTCCATAGGTAAGGGCTCAGTCCCACAGGACTGCCCTCCGCTCAGATTGCCCATTGCAATCCCAGGTTGCTACCTGTGCTTCTGACGGGCTGGTTAGGAATCAGAAGTTCCCACCACCCTCTCCTTGGATTTAGTTAATGTGCTAGAGAGGCTCACAGAATGCAACAAAACATTTTACTTACTGGATCACTGACTTATTAGAAAAGGATATAACTCAGGAACAGCCAGACGTAAGAGATGTACAAGGGAAAGGGGTGTGGAGTTTCTGTGCCTTCTCTGGGTGCGCCACTCCCTAGCGCCCTAATACCCACCACCAACCTGGAAGATCTCAGAACCCTGTCCTCTTGGGTTTTTATAGGGGTTTTATTGCATAGTCATGATTGGTTAAATCGTGGGCTGTCGGTGATCAATTCAACCTCTACTTCCTGGAGGTCAGGGGATGGGATTGAAAATTCCAACTCTCTAATCACATGGTTTGTTCCCGGGGTGACTAGCCCTCTTCCTAAGGTTATCCAGGGGCTTCCAAAAGTTACCTCATTAGCATAACAAAAGACACCTTTATCACCCCCATAACTTAAATTCTAAGCGTTTGGGGAGCTCTGTGCCACAAACAAGGACAAAGACAAATATGTATTTCTTACTATAAATCATAGTATCTCCATAATTTGGCAATGACTTAATAAAATTGAATAGCAATTCTTTGTTTTTTAATTGACAATGATTTATTTAGCATTTATTATGTATTAAATTCTTCACATATACTCTCTCTTTCACCAAAGAAACCCTGTAAGCTAGAAGGTTTTAATCTATTTCACAAATGTAAAATTTGGTGTTCAGGAAAATTTGGACCCAGGAATAAACAAATGTAGGTCCTTTTGGCTCCAGACCAAAGATGTCAACCACACAGCCTCTCACCGCACCCCTTCTGAAGGGAATTTTGGAATCTGTGCCCCCTCGTTCTATTGGAAAGAGATAAAGGCACATAGAGGTAAAGAGATTGCTCCAAAGCTAGTAAGTGAGAGACGTTGCGTTCAAATTTAGTTCCATCTAGCTCTAAATCCAAGACTTTTACCCACTCTCCCCATACCATGGCAGCCATTTTATTTAAGCCTGGGCACTGGAGGAAGAGCCATATTCTTTCTTGCCCAGCATCACCACTGGCCTTGTAAAACAGGAGCTTCTGTCTTCTCCCAAATATTGAATCAAGAACTTTTGCCTTTCTCTTTAGCTCTGATGTATTCCCCTCCATTCGAGAAATTGGAGGCTTTGAAAAGAGTCGCTTTGTGATTGTTTTTGGATCTCTTCTATAGGACCTGCCTACCTGCAGGCCAGACCCTCCCCTGCTGAGGCAAGCTGCCCAGCGCAGGCTGCAATTCTGTGAGGAAAATCCTGCGTGTCCCACTACTGTGTCTGTTGACTGGGTTGGTGAGTCTAATTTAGCAGGAAAGGAGAAGAAAGGTTTACTTTGTACACCGTTCCAAGTTGTACTGCATCCTCTAAACTTGCTTTGTCAGTAACAAAGCTATTTTTTTATTCCTATTTTATTTTTGTATTTTGGTAAATTTGACATCCGTAGAGAGAAAGGCAATGTCAGCAGTAAAGTCAGGGCCACTCTTGGAAATGCCTCTGTGTCAATCGTATATAAAACCCATAGGAAACTAATTGTCAAAGCTCTTACTCTCCTCTTCCAGGTGTGCTGTGACTCTTAAACTCCCTCTAGACAGAAATTCTGGAGGGGCAGCTGGAACAAGGGGTGAATTATTTAGACCGTCCCAGAAAGTCCAGTGCTGATGACCAGTGGTTTCCTGTAAAAACTCTAATACTCATGAATTAATTTAACAAATACAGAAGTGCCAGCTGGGATCCAGAATTTATTGACTAAGGAACCATTCATTACCTCTAAAGCCTACTGGTTCTGGAATGGGCATCATGGCCTGGACCTTTACTTAAGGAACTGCGAGAGCAAAGCTGAGTAGGCAGGAAGCAAGTGGCAGGGACCCGAGGACACACCGGATCAATGCCGCCACTACTCATTTTAATTTCCGTGAAACGGTTGATTTCTTTCAAGCCCAAGATAATTCTTTGTGAGGCTCCTGAGCCTGAACGAATGTGCATGACCACTCCACTGCGCACATCCATCTGTCAAAAGAGAAGATGAGGAACAAGTGAAATTAGACCATGGCTCTCTGGTTTCCCCTAAAAGCTGCCAATGAATGAGAGCATCAGCTGCACCAGACTGGGCTAGCCGGGGCTCTCATCCTTAACTGAACACTCTACACCCAGGCAGTGAGGCACATCCTGTGAATAGGGATGACTCAGCCTCAACAGGTGTCTGATGGCTTTGCCAACCAACCGCCTGTTCCAATGGGCCGGAGCAGCGGCACATTCTTGGTGGCATGAGAAGGCTGTGATGAATAGCCGGCTTGTGTCTCCTCACAGAGGGCGGGGATTGGGTTGGGGCAGGTGTGAAGGGCAGACCCAAGTGCATCAATGCATATTCTCAATCCCTGTGAAATGCACTGCCAACTGGCACATCAGCAGACTTTGGGTTTCCGAAACACCCCTTGGTGGTTCTCGTCCTTGGAACCTCTGAGTCAACATCAACCATCAGTGGAACTAGTTATAATAATACCTTCCAAATATTCCAGGTTTTAAGTTTCCAAGACCCGGCATATTTATTACACGATAAACAACCTTTCATGTTACATAAGGGTCGGTGTTACGATGCACTGAGCTCAGAGAAATCAACTAAAGCTCAGAAGGAGAATTCTCAAAGTCCTGTGGTTCCTTCAGGAAGGAGCAGGGCACAGTCCACGTCTCTAGATTCTCAGCGCTGTGTTTTTTCTAACACTCTGTGTTGCTGAAACATACATGACTCGCATTGAATTCCCAGAGACTCCTGGGAGAAGAGCTGAATTAAAATTGTTCTGAAATAAACTAAGCTGGAGGACAGCAAGTTCATTTACTGGATTTTTTCTAATATTTATTTATTTATTTACTCATTCAGTAGATTTAAAGAAAGACAGGTAAGGATAATCCTGTACCCATGCAAATAGATTATTATCCCGGCTATTTATTATCCCTGGGCATTTTCCCAGCCAAAACTATGGAAATAACTTGATCCCATGGTACCGAGGTGATACTTATTGGAATGATCACATGAATTTTCCTCGACCCCAATTAGGAGTCTTTAATAAAGCATGACTCTGTTTCTCATTCTCAGCTATAAAACTTTTTTTTTTAATGTTTATTCATTTTTTGAGAGAGAGAGTGACAGAGAGTGAGCAGGGGAGGGGCAGAGAGAAAGGGAGACACAGAATCCGAAGCAGGCTCCAGGATCTGAGCTGTTAGCACAGAGCCCGACGTGGGGCTCGAACCCACGAACCATGAGATCATGAGCTGAAGTTGGCTGCTTAACCGACTGAGCCACGCAGGCACCCCTCAGGTATAAATCTCGATAGAAGGTCCAGGACTTCTGTGGTGTCTCCTTAATTGTCAAAGCCCAGAATTCTTTCTACTCTGCCAGCCTCCACTCTCATTTTTCCAACTTTTAGATCAAGCTTTTCCACTTTCTCTTCAAGCTCATGGCTCAGTTACAGCCAAAATAGTCACATGAATATTCACAAAATATCCTGAAGGAAGAAAGGGACAGAAAAGAACATACCTCTTTGCCTTACAAATACTTGGGTATTACCCATATAACTTCTTCCACCTAGTTGGGTAGCACTTAACATCACTACATCTATCTGTAGGGGGGACCTAGAAATTCCGTCTATAACTAGGAAACCATATTACCCAACTAACACTGGAGGTTTTATAACTGGGTTAGTCTTGGAGTTTGGGTTTTGGTAGACAACCAGCAGTGCCTGCCTCATGCAGTGTAGCTGCTCAGCATGTGTGAAATCAAATGGAAAAGATAACCCTGGAAAACATAAAAAGAAGAATGGATAATAAAAGGAATTTCAAAAGGAAGGAAGAATAAAGCTATTTTTAACCGAAAGATTTTATAGGCAAGGAAACTAAGATAAAAACAAGTTAAGTCAAGTATCCAAGATCTTGCAGAAATGACATTGCAGAGCTAGGATCCACATCAGTGTCATCTGACTCCAAAACACTTGCTCTTAATTATTGCTTTACGTTGGCTTCCACATGATTACATAGAGCCTTTTCATAGAAACACTCAATACGATTCCTCTTCTATGGACCACTAGGGGTAAAGAAGCATGTTTATGCTCACACAGACAAGTGGCCAAAAGGAAACTTTGACCCAGTTCTTTCCATCATGATGTGGTGATACAGATTCATGTATTAACAGCCTTAAAATCAATTTATAAAATAACAGCAATCATTAAGAAAGAGAAAGGGGAAAGATCTGCACAGGGTCCTTCATTTGCCCTTCTCAAGGCAGCAACAGCTTTCCTCACCTTCATTGTATTTGAGCAGAGCTCAATGAGACGATCAATATGTTGCTGACATGCTTGAAGCAGATCAATTGTTTTTGACTTGATTGGTTATTCAATGATAGAACCATGAAGGGTTCATTTGATAGACCTTGTGAAACCGGCAGAAAGAGATTCCTGAGGACCACTAAGTATCCCAAGCATTATCCAAAGTGTGGTTGTCAATGATGCATGAGGAGAAATAGAAAAAAATAAGCTCTGGAGTAGATAAGGAAAGGGAGTATGGGGAGTTTGGAAAGACAGCTTGTAAGAAGAGCTTCACCTTGACACCAAGTTGGCCGTTACATTTAAAATTGGCTTTGCCATACAGAGAAAGACAGATAACATATGTTTTCACTCTTATGTGGATCCTGAGAAACTTAACAGAAACCCATGGGGGAGGGGAAGGGGAAAAAAGAAAAAGAGGTTAGAGTGGGAGAGAGGCAAAGCATAAGAGACTCTTAAAAACTGAGAACAAAGTGAGGGTTGATGGGGAGGAGAGAGGGGAGAGTGGGTGATGGGTATTGACGAGGGCACATTTTAGGATGAGCACTGGGTGTTGTATGGAAACCAATCTGACAATAAATTTCATATATTAATAAATAAATAAATTAATTAATTAAAATAAAATTGGCTTTGCTATTTGGGTACTGTAAACCCATGACCCCACAGCATCTTTCAACGAGCCATGTGTTCACGTTTCCATCCTTGTACGTGACTACAAGAGAGTTTGATTTCAGTGAACCTATGGCATTTTGCAAAATGATCCTCTTTTGGAAAGACAAAAGATAACAGCTACTACACTCACGGAGTGCCAATCACGAGTGTACTGCACTTTGTATAACACTTCCAAAACACTGTTCCATTCGATTGTCAGAGCAACCCTACGAAATAAATGTGATAATCCCCACTTTACAAAGAAGGGCATGGAGCTCCAGAGGTGTTCAATTTCACCCGACTTTTCACAAGTTAACACTGTAACTCAAGGAGTCTCCAGGATAAAAGCGAAGTCTCTTTCTTGATATTTTGGGACAGATAATTTAGCATGGGAATGAAATAACATCGTTGAACCAGAGAGAGGAATAAACAGTGTAGAATGAAGGGACATAAATACACAGAAAACACTCTGTACCTTCAAGATGTTTATTTGATGGAGACATTTTAACTTTTCGGCCTTTAAAAATTTATGTGTATGATTGTGTGGTACGCGGGTGTGGTAGTCTGTGACAGTGCATCATGGGAGACAGATGTTCAGCTAACCAACTGTTTCCAGACATGACGTTGGCACTGTAATTTCCATATTTTTAAGGTACGGATTCCAAATTAGCCTATCCCCATTTGTTAGAGTGCTAACAAAAGTTTGTCTAGTCATACAAGCTAGCTTCCTGTCTCTTTCTTAGCACTATTGCTTTGTGCATATTAATTCACATAAGCAGGAACTATCAAACCCCTATTATATGCTAGGCTTGCCCTATGTAGATGAGGTTTGACCTCTGACTTCAAGGGGCTTGCGTTTGAACTATTCATGGTTGTTGCCATTTAAAATATCTATATCGAAAATTGGTGTTGAAATGTTAGTTTTACTTATTGTCTCTTACTCAAGCAGTCTGTATTCAACACAGACAATAATACAAAATAAAGATAAATGCAATGAAAACACATACACAGAGACCACACACTGAATCCTACCATACAAAGAACATCGCTATTAGCTTATCAGAAATGTTAGCCTTCACATACATTTACTGAGTCCTTATTGGGTCTAAATCAGTTTTTCAGTTTTTCGACCTCATCGCTACTATTATTTGGGGCCAGAAAATCCTTTGTTATGGGGTTGTCCTGCACCTCATAGGATGTTAAGCATCCTGGGGGTCAAAACCACCCCTATTTGAGAACCACTGGGTCAAAATACATTAAAGTACACCATTTCATCAGAACAACAACTATTATTTTTACCTCATTTTACAGCAAAGGAATCCGATGGTCAGAAAGGCTAAATGACCTGGGTTGGTCCCTGAAGCCATGAAAGGGAGCAGAGGTTTAAATACAGCTGTAACTGTCGTCAAATCTCCCCCCCCCCCACCATCTCTCTTCTTGAGAAGAATAAAATAATAAAATGTACCACCATGAGACCTGCCTTTCTTAATGTCCAACAATATATCGTGTGCATCTTTCCATGTAGGTCAATAAAGATCCACATCGTTATTTTTAATAGTTATATGCTATTCCCATGTGGGGATGCCCATTATTAATCCAGCCAGCCCTTCATTGTTGGACATTCACGCTCCAGGAGGAGCATTCTTGTACATTGATCTGTGCATACCACCTTTCTTTTAAATGTTTTATTGGTCAGAATTTCAGCAAGGAAATTATTATTCCAAACTTGACATTTCTGATTGGAAAAGATGGAGAATTAACAGCCATGGATCGGGATTATCTCAGGAAAAGTGGTACGTATTCACAACCAAGTTTTAGTGGCTTTTCTGTACTTGGTGCATATTAGCAAAATGGTTTTCTCTGTTTAGATGTGTTTTTCTCTGCAAGGAGATCACAAAATTTTCCACAAATCCATCAGGATCGCCCCAGGAAATAGAACAATTGCTGCCCAAATAAGGAATATGGGGATCTAACCTGTAATTTTCAAGCTCCAGGCATAGAGTTGATCACAAAACTGAATACTTTTTCCTTACAGAAGTATCCAGAGATTTTCTGTCTGGAATTGAGTGATTTTAAATTTTTACTTAATGTTTATTTATTTTTGAGAGACGGAAAGACAGAGCATGAGCAGGGGAGGGCAGAGAGAGAGGGAGACACAGGATCCAGGTTCTGAGCTGTCAGCACAGAGCCTGATGTGGAGCCCAAACTCGCAAACCATGAGATCGTGACCTGAGCCGAAGTCAGAGGCTTAACCAACTGAGCCACCCAGGTACCCCTGGCATTGAGTGATCTTACATATTCTATTTACTTTTTAAAATTTCCCCTGGTTTATTAGAATGCATAACTATATCTCTATTTTTATTTTATTTATTTTTTTTAATGTTTATTTATTTTTGAGAGAGAGAGAGAGAGAGAGTGTGTGTGTGTGTGTGTGTGTGCAAGTGGGGGAAGGGCAGAGGGAGATGGGGACAGAGGATCTGAAGTGGACTCTGCACTGGGAGCAGCGAGTCAGATGCAGGGCTTGAACTCACGAACCCTGAGATCATGACCTAAAGTGAGGTCGGATGTTCAACCGACTGAGCCACCCGGACGCCCCTATATTTCTATTTTTAATAGTAATTCAGTCTATTCAGTAATCATTGACTATTCTGTCCCAGGCAGCAGGCCAGAGTCTGAAGATACAAATACGCCCAAAGTTTACCAGGTCTGAGTGGTATGTATGTGTATATGATACCGACTTCTAAAACAGAAAACAGTAAGTTTTCCTGTTCTTATACCGGTGTCTTCACACAGAACCTCAGTCTGTTCTCCTCTGATCTTACACACCTCCCTTGTCCTTGTACCCATTCTTCCTGCTGCACGGGATGACCTACTTCTCCATGCTACCCCCACCATCATTCACGTGGGAGGCCACGTCTCCTCATTCAAAATCCAGGTTGAACGTCTCCTATTTTTTTGGAGCTTCCATGTCCCCTTAAGCACTCCTGTTCCGTGCCCCTATCTGGGCAATGCCTCCCTCCATTAAGGCCCTTACATCCCCCTTTTGCAATTATTTGCTTACCGTCTATCTTCCAGACAGCGATACTTGTTCCTTTAGGTGCAGGCGCAATAATTGTCATCTCTGGTCCCAAGAGCCTAGCAGGGTGTCTAACACATGATAGGCACTCGGTGAATTCTTACGGGTTAAATGGAGGGAGAGGAGAAAGGCAAGGTGTAGTATGTATTCTTGGCCTTGCTGAAATTTCCCCGGAGGGCAGATAGGATAATCCATCGAGGAATGGGAGGGCCAGTACTAAGAGAACTCATCTGATAGTTGGGCTGCCCTGGTTTTCTCCCAGGAGGAATTAAATCATAACACCCCAGATGCATGCAGAGATTGATACTATCCATCCAATGACACGGCCAAGGAAATTATAGGTTACTGTGAGACCTCAGGACGGTCTCCCTGCTGGTCATCAAACAAGATCTAGATAGTGCTGGATTTCCAGCACGATTTCTTTGGATAATATGTGAAAGCCAAGATGCCTCACGTGGTTGAGGGAAGGAACAAATAGAAAGCAGGTAAACAGATGTCGATCAAAGCGCAACCTTCACATTGCGTGGCAATCATCTTACTCGGCTGTCTTGTCTACAAGTGTGTAAAAAGCTTGAGGGTTGGAACCGTGCGATCTGTTCATCTTTTTAACCTCAGCGTTCTTCCTAGGGCCTCATATACAGTGGGTCCCCATTTAACGGTCCTTGAGTTGCAGAACAGGTTTATTCCCCGCCCCCCCCCAAATTTTCAGCAAGCACATAGGGACCGGAGCAAAAATTTCCTTGGGTACTCTAGGTGTTTTCAAGAGAGAAGAGTCTTTCCTGAAGTCACCTTAGATTTCTGAACAGTAACCTGATTCCATTGGTAAGCTGGAGCTAGCTGGCTTGTATCAGCTTGTGAGAGCCAACGGTTAACTACCAAGAAACGTCGGGAGCCGGTTGTTAATATCTGGGTAGCTTCAAACTGACCGTGGAGGGAGAATTTATGCCCCAGCAACTGGCAAGCACTACAAATCAGAGGTTTCTCACCACCATCTGCCCCCAGAGAGCCAGTTTCCCACCACACCATGGCCGACATCTAAGCCCCACACTTCAGATTTAGTTTTCAAACAATCCTCCTCTGGTTGCAGATCCCCAGTAGCTGCAGCTAAAGAGAGCTGATGTAGGTAATGACCAACAGTTCAGGGAAAGAGAGAAGAAGGAAATGTATTGCGCTTCATACAGTGCCCTTAAATGGCACCTATGCAATTCAGGAGGTACTGGTAAAGAGCACAGCGTTGGAACTAAGAATCTCTTTTTAGGACAAGGGATTTATTAGCTCTAAGCCCCAGTTTCCAACCCGTAAGTGGGACTCAGTGACTAACTACTTCCAATGGCTGGCTATGAGTCTTAAACACGATAATGTACACACTAAGAAAATATCAGCCACTTCTTGAACATATACCACGTGAACGTACACGAACGGATGTTGTTTCACGGCCATAATTCCTTATCTGAAGCCCATAGGGCCCGAATTACTTTGAATTCAGATATTTTGGATTTTTAGGAAGATGATACAGTTCAAATAGTGCGTGCGTGCGTGTGTGTGCGTGTGTGTGCGTGTGTGAAATACCCCAGAGATATCAGAGGGATCTAAGGCAGCTCTCTGTAACCAAATACATTCGTTTTTCTACAGCGAAATTCATGAAGATTCACTCTAAATGAGAGTAAGAAATATTATAAATAGGCTCAAGTTAATTCAGGTCGGATTTAGTCATCAAACGAGTGTGCATCGAATTACAAAAATATTTTCAGTTTCCAGAGCCATTTGGATTTTGCATTATGATTGGGGATTTGGGCCTCTATTATTGATATTGTTGTTAGTTGGCCATGCCCAGCGGAATGATTTCATAGCCAATATTTTCTGGGGAATTCTGACTTCAAAGAGCCAAATACATCTTTTCCTTAAACCATCAATATGGTCCAGAAACTTCAGCTTTGCCTCTCATCCTGGCTTTCAGATCACGAATGGATATAAATATTCTTTGTGTGATTCATAAACGAAGACAGTCGCTCTCGGTAGAAATCACCTTGATCTCTGAAGGAACTGCTGGTATAAAATATGCTGCCAGCCTTTGCTTTGGGGTATTTGGAAAAGCCGTCGTCAGCCCTAAACTCGCTCCTGAAAAATTCCCCTTCCCTTTTAGATATTCCCTCTTCAAAGAACAAATTTTTACAATATGGGCTTCCCCCATGCCCTCTGAGGTATAAAAATATGGGTCTGCATTTATATTTCAATTCTTCCAAAAGTAGAGGTGGCTTTTTTTTTTTGCTACTTGTTTTGTTGAGAGAATGTTGCATTGTTAGTTATGAACCTAAGTAAACAACCCTCTCTTTCTGCTGAAGAGGCAGTAGCCCAGATTTCCATGTTCTGACTCTACAAGGCATGACATTCTGTTTTATGGTTTCTTAACAGGATAATGGCTTGGACATTTCTAGAGTGGATATGATTATATTTGTTGATTGGGTTTGTTAAAAATGCACTCACATTTGGCCTTTGCTAACATGAACATTAAATACATCACAGACATTAATGATCCCAGATAGTCTGCCCATTAGGACATTAAGAGGCAGATCTGATTAAAGAGACGCGTACTCTGTACTTTACAGGCAAAATCACTCATACTTCCTTGGATTAACTGAATGTTAAGGACCACAGATATGAGGCTCTTCTGGGCACACAGCTCTTCTTCCTAGTTCTCTAGACTGATAACAAGAACAGGGGCAACGACACTAAGAATTAAGTATCTAACCATTATTACTACGAGGATTTTTCCTGCTCCCTGTTGATATTCCGGGCATTTTGCTAAGAAGGAACACAACTGGAGAATCACACAATCACGCTTAGAAATCCCAGCTCAGATAAAAAATTCAGTCATATATGTCAGACTGTATTTCAATTTCCTAATATGTAAAATAAAATAATTCAAGAGGCGCCTGGGTGGCTCAGTCCATTGAGCCTCTGACTCTTGATTTCAGCTCAGGTCGTGATCTCACAGTTCATGGGTTTGAGCCCTGCGTCAGGCTCTGCACTGACAGCGTGGAGCTTGCTTGGGATTCTCTTTCTCTCTCTCTCTCTCTCTCTCTCTCTCTCTCTCTCTCCTGCTCTCTGCCCCTCCCCTGCTGTCACTCTGTCTTTCTGAAAAAAACTTTAAAATAACAATAATAATAAAGTAAAATAATTCAACCTTTCAAAAAATATAAGAACATATTTACTATGTACTTAATGCATATGTACTTAAAACATATAACATATTTACTATGTACTTAATAATACATATACATATGAACACATATACATTGATATTGATCTATATAAGTGAAATCCCTACAGCACAGTATCTCACTTACTATTCTCATATTCCAACATGATGTCTTTTTTTTAATGTTTATTTATTATTTCGAGAGAGAGAGACAGAATGCAAGTGGGGGGCGGGGAGAGAAAGAAGGAGACACAGAATCTGAAGCAGGCTCCAGGCTCTGAGCTGTCAGCACAGAGCCCAGCACGGGGCTCGAACACACAAACCGCGAGATCACGACCTGAGCCAAAGTTGGATGCTTAACCGACTGAGCCACTCAGCCTCCCCTTTGACGTCCTTTTTTTAATATGAACTTTCAGTTTTAGAATGCTTTTAGATTTATAGAAAACTTACAAAAATGTTATGAAGTTTCCCATATACCCCTCATCCAGTTTTCCCCATTTTTACAACTTACTGTGATATGTTTGTCAACGCTGGGAAAACAACACTGGTACAGTAATCTTACCAAACTCTAGACTTTATTGGAATTTCACCAGTTTTTCCTTTTTTTTTTTAAGTAGGCTCTATGCCCAATGTGGGGCTTGAACTCATGACCCCAAGATCAAGAGTTGCCTGCTCTATTAAGTGGTCACCCTCACCAGTTTTTCCTTTAATGTCACCTTTGTGTTCCAGAATCCAATTCAGGACACCATAATAACATTTAGTTATCAAATCTCCCAATTCTTTTAGTTTTTGGGAGTCTCTCCATGTTTCCTGTTTTGTTTTTTTTTTTTAATTTTTTTTTTTCAACGTTTTTTATTTATTTTTGGGACAGAGAGAGACAGAGCATGAACGGGGCAGGGGCAGAGAGAGAGGGAGACACAGAATCGGAAACAGGCTCCAGGCTCCGAGCCATCAGCCCAGAGCCTGACGCGGGGCTCGAACTCACGGACCGCGAGATCGTGACCTGGCTGAAGTCGGACGCTTAACCGACTGCGCCACCCAGGCGCCCCTGTTTCCTGTTTTTTATGATCTTGTCAATTTTGAGTATCTCCTTTCTGTTTGAGAGGCAGTATGTCACAGTTGTCACGGAGAACTTGAAGTCAGTCTAAGACATCCATTATGATTCTACCACTTACTACTCATGTGACCAAGGAAAAGCCCTCCCGGCCTCAATTCGAAATGGGAATAATACCACCTGCCTCACAGGGCTGTGTTAAGGATATAAAATTCTAAATGTATTGGCAAATACATTGGCAAATACATGGTTCTCCAAAGAAACAGCCAACAGATGTGTGTGTGTGTGTGTGTGTGTGCGCGCGCGCGTGTGTGTGTGTTATAAGGAATTGGCTCACATGATTATGGAGTCTGGCCTGTCCCAAGATCTGCAGGGTGAGTTGGCAACATGGAGACCCAGGAGCGCTGATGGTGAGTTTCTTTCTGAAGGTCAGCACTTTCAAGACCCAGGAAGAGCCAATGTTTCAGTTTGAATACTGGAAGCATGGAAAAAAGCCAATGTCCTAGTTCAAAGACAATCAGGCAAGGAAAATCCCCTCTAACTCAGGAGAGGGTCACCCTTTTGCTTCATTCAAGCCGTCAACTTGGATGATGCCCACCCACATTAGGGAGGACAATCCACTTTATTTGGTCTGCTGATTGAAAAGTTAAGCTCAGCCCAACACACCCTCACAGAAAAATAACAGAATGATGGTTGACCAAATATCTGGATACCTCAAAGCCCCCTCAAGTTGACACATAAAATTAACCATCCTAGTAAGTAATATGCCCCATACCCACAGGGCTTCTCAGAAACAGTAGCTATGATTATTCTTACGCTACGATGACTGTCAGAAGACGCTTGAGGCTTTTGTTTCCCCTTATAAATCTCCAGTCACAGGACTGAAACAAGGCCTTGGATGCTGCTGAGCCGGCTGTTGTTTTCAAAATGAGCTTAAAGCAATAAAAACTACCTTATATTTATTTGGTGCTTACTATTTGCCAGGTACCATTTTAAGCACTATGAGGTGATTTAATCCTCGGAGAAACGATTATGAGCAGGCACTATTATTATCTCATTTTGCACGTGGAAAAACCACGGTTCAGAAAAGTAATGATACCATTTTAGTTGTGCATGAAAGACCGCTGACTTTTATTGAGTGCTTTCTACAGAGGAGACATTATCCTGAACACGTGAAGTGGATTATGTCATGGAATCTTCACAACAGATTTATTTCATATAAAGTCTTATTAATGAACCCATTGTATAGATTAGATACTTACATCTTACAAGACATTTTGTCTGAGATCATAGACTTCAAAGAGAGATGCTTGGATTACAGGTTGAGTCTGACTTTGGGACTTTTGCCATTGGCCTTTGTACTACTCAGCCTTCTCCACGTTTGCTAAGAGAACGGGTGGAAGAAAGTACAAAGATACCGCAGCCAGGAGATTGGAATTCTCAGATATGGTATTAATGTCCTGGGATACCTTGAATAAGTCACTTCTCTCCTGGTCTCAATTTCGTCTCGGTAAAAGGAGGAGGGTTAGGGCCAGACGTTCTGGTTGCATCTCTCCCTGCTTCCCAAAGGAAGTGGTATAGTATAATGGAAGGACTATGGAGTTTGGGGTCCAACAGACCTGGACATGAGCATCCCGGCATGCCCCTTCCTACCCCCCTCTTATAAGTTCTACAGTCTTAAGTAGTTTGTTTAATTGGCCTAGTCTCACTCATTTATCCAAAACTATAAATTAGGCATCTATTTTGTGCTAGAGATAATATTTCGCTGGGATGAACACATAGATCACATCCATGTCTTCATGGATTTTATTATCTAGTGGAAGAAAAAGAGAAATGCTCACTTTTGCCTTCTGGGGGAAAAAAAAAACCCAGCTGAGGCCACTGATACTTAGAGCACACAGTCACTTAACAAGGGTCAAAGACAACGCACACCCAAAGTGCATTGCCTCTGCCTAGCAGTAACGGTGCATTTTGCATAATGGTTGAATGAGGTTTCGGTGCACATTGTGCGGGGAAATGCTTGAAATCTGTTTCTCAGTTGTTGCTTTCTGTTGCGAGCCAGGAGAGGTTTCTTTCCACCCCTTGGTATTCACATGGGTGGATCCCATGACTGAATTGATTTTATTTTCACAAGATAATTGCCCGAGGCCCGGATGGACCCAGGGGTTGAGACAAAGATGTGTGTTAGATTCTGCAGGTCAGGGATCTCTGTGCCACTTTCTCAAGGGCCTTGTGAAGAAGTGGATAATTGGAGCCAAAGAAGGCAGGAAACGCTTCATGCAAGGGCTGGTGCTGGGAGGGCGGTGAACGGCCGAGTTGTGGTTCAATTTCCCAGAGGGCTTGAGAGGCAAATGAGCAGGATGAACAGATGAAAAGCTGACCTTCACCACCCACTTCCTGGAGGATCTCAGGCGAATCACTGCTTTCGTGACCTTCCTTTTCCTCATCTGTAAAAACCACCTTCTTGGTGCACTTTGAGAACAGGGTGCTCACCTTTATGGCAGCACCTAGCATTTTATGTTAGATTCATTGCTTCCAGTTGGGTCACTTCTGTCCCCTATCCGTAGTCTCTGCCCTCGTCCAACCTTTGTCACCCCTGGCTTGAATCACATCAAAACACTTCTACACTAAGGCAATTTTTCCACCTTTGTGCCCTCTCTGATCTATTCTCTTTACTGTGGATGAGTTATCATCTCAGATTGCAAATACGATCACCTACTCCCTCACTTGCCATACTTAAGAGGCTTCCCACCATTCCTGAGATAGCTAATGACAGTCTTAGTACAGCTTCTAAGAATTTTCCAGGCTTATCTCACTCTACTCTCTTCTTACCCCCTGACCTCCAGCCACACCGGCCTCCTCTCATTTCCTCCTGACTCCACAGCCCTTACCCTGTGTGTCCCCTCTGCCTGGAACACCTTTCCCGACCTTCATCTTGGCTAGTTGCCTTTAACTCATTCTTTATGTCTTAGTTCAAGTGTTACTCCCTATAGACTTAGCCTCATGCCTAAGACTAAGTGCAGGTCCCTGTTTCCTTCATAGATTTACCATGGTTTGTCATTTTAGAGGTGTATTCTTTTGCATTAATAGTCTAGAATGTTTGTCTCACCCACTTGACCATGAGCTCCATGAACATAGGGAGTCCACATTTTATTCTCTTACCCTTGTAATCCTGCACAGTGCCTGTTACATAGCATGTCAAATGAATATTTGTTGAAGGAAGAAGTGAATGAAGAAATGAGCAGATTTATCTGTCCTCCGTCTTGGAGACTGGGGTCCAGGCCTTCATTATTATGGGCCTAGTGCTTAGTAAAGTGCTTGGAATGAACAGGAAGTTTTCTACTAGCATGTGTTGAAAGGAGACACCTCATGAACAGTCACACTGGATGATTTGACAGTCTCACTCCAACAATACATTTCTGTGACCCTGAGTCTGTGGATCTCCACCCCCGTCAATGACAGCAAGTTGGCTGTGTCATGTCATGCCTTTGCAGCATCTACTCATAATTAAACCAAAACCCAAAACTCTGGACAAAGCCTTTTTATTTTCAATAGAGTTTAAGATGTTTTATGGATCCAAACTATGTCCATTACATTTGTCACCATTTGACTTTCCCGTTACTCAAAGACATATGTCTGCTGACTTCAGCGGGGACCCTAGTGCTCCCTGGGCCACTGGGGTGACAGCCAGTGGTTGGATAATCTAAGGAAAATGGGGACAGAGGGAGTACAAAATGTTAATTAAAATAAAGCTCATGCAAAGGGAAGTAGGGTCTCACACAGGAGAATAACAGCAAACTAGAGGTTTTGGCTCAGGGTATTTTATAGGCTGTGTGCTCCTGTGTTATCTTAAGGGCACCCAGAGAGAGGCCCTCCAGAAAGAGCCTGGTGAAGCTCTTCTGACTTAATGCCCCTTCTCTTCTAAAGCACCAGGCTGGGGAAGAGCAGTCTTTAGAAATAAAACTGCCCTGAGGCGCCTGCGTGGCTCAGTTGGTTGGGCGGCCGGCTTCGGCTCAGGTCATGATCTCACAGTTTGTGAGTTTGAGCCCCACGTCAGGCTCTGTGCTGACAGTTCAGAGCCTGGAGCCTGATTCGGATTCTATGTCTCCCTCTCTCTCTGACCCCCCCCCCCCCCCCCACACTCTGTGTCTCTCTCTATCTCAAAAATAAATAGACATTAAAAAAAATTTAAAAAGAAAAGAAAAAGAAATAAAACTGCCCTGTGGAAGACCGGAGAGAATTCAGGAGTCCTGAGGATAAAAGTTTAAAGAGAATACCTCTCCGTTTGGTGGATAATCCGAAAATCAAGGCAGCCTTTTAGTTTTCACTGAAGTCAACCCCTGGCCAAAGTCTCTGCATAATTAATATAATGTTTGCATGGCTGTTCGAAGATTCTAGCGGGACTCTCATGTTTATTGTCCTCAGTAAATCCCACAACACCGTGACGCTGAGATGACTGTCCCCATCTCATGCAACAGGAAACTGGGATAAGGGGACGCCGCCAGAGTCACTGCTACCAAGTGGAGGAGATGGGACCTGGTTCTAGAACCCGCCAATGACAGAATGAAAGCCTGTGTTTTGTTTTGTTTACTTTCCTCCCCTATGATTTTCCGCTGCCTGGCCTAGGGGCACCCCTTTGGTGTGATCCTGTGACCGAATCAAATGGGCTCAGAAGCCTGATCGTTCTTTCAAAGACCTCGAATTGTGCTCTGAAGTTGGAGGAAATGAGAATAACATTCATACATAAATGGAGATCTGAGGAATTAGTGGATGTCAAGACTCACTTCTGTAGAGCAACGCCGATCGGGTGGCTCTTTTGCATGGTTCCTGCCCCTGTCTTCCTTCAGGTCTCCAGTGTGCGGTGTCGGGACGACTTCAGAAGCCCCCTAACAGGCATCCCTGCCCCAGGTTTTGCCTCCCCTGTCTCCCACAACCCACCAGGGTCCTGCCGGGGCCACAGTGGCATTTCTAAAAGATAAATTGGGGGGTCACATAGTTTTCCTGCTCAAAATTCTTTGATGGTTTCCCATTACTCCAGGACAAAGGACAAACTCCTCAGCGGAACAGTTACAGCCGTTCATAGCCGACCCATCTTGGCATTACTTTTTCATTTACCAACCTCACTTTTACAGAGAGCCTTCGGGGTGAGCGTGCGGTTCTGGGGAAATGCACATGAGTAGGTCCGGTGTTCCGGAACTGCCCAGTCTGGGAAGGGGTGTCGCATATTCTGGATTTTATACTCTGGCCACCGTGAGGTTCTTCCTGTCTTCTGGAATACCTCCTCCTTTCGAAAGCTCTGAGCGTGTTCGTACTACTCCCATTCTCTAGAGAGTGTCTAGCCCAGAACCCCTCACACAGAGCTCTCGGACCACCAATTTTCCGCCTAGCAAATCCATCCTATAAGGAGATTCAGGTTGTTACCTTCTCTACTCTGCCAGCTGTTCACAACCTGCAAGACGTTTGTTCAACTTTCTTTACCTGAATTAGAGCACACGTCGTTTCACGTCATCATTACTTGTGTGAGCTGTTATGTCCCCAAAGTCGCTGTGACTACCTTGAGAGCAGGGACCCCACTTTCTCTATTCTCAGTGCCTAACACAGAGTGAGGCACCAGACGCAAGGTGCTGAGCTCCTTAGTAACACCATTTGCCCGGCTTCTTGCCTCGTGAATGAAGCATTGTTGTGGCTGCTCTGGCTGCAACCATTCCCCCCTCCCCTCTCCCCCCAGATTTCCCTCCAGCCTCCCCCTACATGTCTGACACTTGGGTTTACGTTCCAGAACAATCTGTGGCCATCTGTCCTTCCTCATTCTTCAGAGGCGATCTTTCCATGGAAAGGTTGCTTTGCTCTGGGTAGCATCCGCTAGCATTTAGCCCACTGCCAGGCCCACAGAGAGATCTCAGGAGCAGCTGTTGCTTTTGGAAGATGATGGAGATTTGCTAAAATTTCTAGGAGCACATAACTACCACCCTTTGCTAGATGGATAGATAGATAGATAGATAGATAAAATACGTGTGTATATTACTATGTGTAACATGTATATATAATGTAAGGTATATTATATATATATATATCACTCATATAGGTATATATACTACTATATATAATGTGATGTAGAAATATTCAATATATGTAATATTACTCTTATATATAATATGTATATATTACAAGTATGTATATTATAAATATAGCTATCTCTTGATTTTTCAGCTTATCACAATTACAAAAAGAAAGCCATTCTTCCTGATTTTTATCAGTAAACTGCAGTAACCTGAAGACTTCTTGGGGAAGGGGCCATGTTTGGGCATATTTCTATTTTTAGCCTCTTGCAGACACCTTGTGTACGTCACTGCTCAATGAATGTATTGTAAGAATGGGTAAATGACCACGATGTGCACCATCTGTTGAACTTATACCACACGGGCAGTAACTTTCCCGCTTTGCATCTATGTGGTTTCGTTTAATCTGTGATATAACCTTGTGAAGTAGTTATTACATTCACTCTGCAGATGAGGAAGCTAGGCTCAGGAAGCCTAAGTAAATCAGCCACGGTCACGGGTCTTGTAAGGAGCACAGTGTAATTCCAAAATAGAGCCAGCAGCGGCAAATTTCCGTGCTCTTAACCTCTATGCTGTGCTTGAAGGAAGTACCTTCACTCGTGAAAATAGAGCCACTGGGTAGAATGCAGGGCGCTTTGCTTTCCTCTGTGAAGAGAGACAATAGGTCTGTGCCACTTCCCCAGGAAGGGTCCAGACTCCGCTTCCCTATTCTATCATCTGTCACCAACTAATGCAAGCGGGGGGGATCAAATGACCCAGTTTGTACGGGGACTGGAGGGTTTCCTGGAATGTGGGGATTGCAGGGCTAAAGTCAAGACCAAGTTCACCCTAAATTCAGGGCTAACATGAGAGCATACAAATACTCAAGAAAAAATTCCTTTGGTCACTTGCTTTATACCAAAGAGTGTGCCTAGCACGTAGTGTGTGTGTGCGTGCACACGTGCGTATACGTGCACCATATACTACTGCTGGGAGGAAATGGGGCGTATTTTCTTGTACCATTTATTCAAACTCCGAAACAGAAGCTGGGCCGGACCAGAACGGAAGGAGCCTCCTTTCTAAGCTGAAGTTTACGATACTCACCTTCACACTTTGTAGGTTAGGGAAACCACAAACAAGACATAGGCGCATTCTCCAAGCACTGCCCAGAATCACCCACAGTCTCACCTCTCCCAAACCGGACACATTTCCCACAGACTCAGCCTTGATTCAGGCCCTGCCAGAAATACAAGCAAATAAATACTCACGTAGTCACCCCGCCGTGACTCACACGTATTCATTCACCATACGTAATCGCACACCCAAGTTTACGTAGATCCGCGCCCGTTATTGCAAACTTGCACACAAATATGCCGACCGCAAAAGTGGCGTAGACGCATTCCAGATACCTTTTCAAGGGAGACGTTACCTGTATATGGACGTAATGCAATGTATCGTTCACGTTCACACAAAAGAGCGAATGCAAAGCAAGATATATCACCGCAGAGACATTCATGGGTATACGCGCCTCCACCCTCAGAACGTGCAAGGGCACACAGCTGGTATTTTACCCACTACGTTAGCTTTACCTACAGACACATATTCACAGATGCTGACGTATTTTTCCCTAATCCACGTATTCTGTCACCCTCAGAGGTATACACGGATTCGCCTATATGCATAAGCACATGTGTCTATTACCCCTTTCTCTCTTTTACCCACACACGTACAATATACCCTGGGCAGTTGCTTGACTTGTTCTCTGGGACAAAGCGGGGCACAAGGACAAACTTTAAGAAAGAAATATAGATCGACAGAAAACAGACAGATGCAGCAGGCTCACACCTATAAAGGCATACATATATTTTAACTGTCTCTTATATCTGACCATGCACATTTTCTGTCTATGCATCCCCAGTTAGATACACATCTCCAGGATCCACAAAGACAAAGAATCCCGGGCCAGACAATTCTTCCTAATCTCCGCATTGCCCCCAATACCGAATAGAGCCGGCATGTTCCGCTGATTCTTTGTGTTATCTTCAAGGAAAAAGCGGGGTGGGGTGGGGTATGCCTAGGCCAGTTGCACATGATCTGTGTAAAGCCCCACTGCCAGCGAGACCCCCAGAATCAGCAAGGTTCGAGAGGAAACTGACCATAGAGGAATGTTTTTCTACTTAGCCAAAAAGATCCGGCTCCTTTGAACACAGACTTTCTGCTCAGGCTCCTAATGCAGTCCACATTTGGCCATTAAATCCTAATTGGAGGCCTGCTGGGGAAGGTATGGGGGCCCAGGCTGCCAGCATTTCCTGGGTCACATCCCTGCAAGACCTGGCCTGACCCTGCGCCCTTGTATGACCTGCCCTTTTGAACTCTTAATCCTGCTACTGGCCACAAAGAATTAGGAGCTCAATTTACTCCTGAAACCACAGGCACATCCCCTTCGGTCTTCCTCTTCTCGTCTGGCATCTCTTCTCCCCACCCCCACCCACCGCCACACACATATACACGCTTTATTTTTCTTTCCTCTCCTCCTCCTGGGTGAGGAGGCAGGATGTCCTGTGGGGTCTTAATTGAAAGGCTCCAAAAAGCCTGAGACTTTTATGATGAAACAATTGTCCTTGGTAAATGTCAGGCTTGTATTTGATGATATTTATGACCTTTTTTCCATTAGCCTGTCATTTTCCTGAGAAATTATGACCCTGGCCCTGTCAGCCTAACCAGGCCAGTTTTATATATAGTAAGTGGTGCACAGATGAGAAGAATCTCACCCTCCTCAGCCCAAATGACTCTCTGTCACGTCAGATTCAGGGCATATCTCACCAGGTACCAAGAAGCAACCGGAGAGATAAGATAAGGCCGAAATAGCCTTGAAATGATCACTTTGGAGGGTCCGGGTGATCTTGGAGTGAGAGCTAGCCTTGACTCTGCTGCTTGCTGGCTGTACTAACTTGCACAAGCCATTGAGCATCTTGGGTCTTCAGTATTTTCATCCAGAAAGTGGTGATAATAATGTCGGCCCTGTCAAGGAGTTGCCATCAAGATCAAATTAAAAAAAGTTACAGGGAAAGGGCTTTGCACAATTGGAAAACTAATCAGATATCATTAATATTATTGAAATAAGAAAGGGATTCTCCATTCATCAATGGGAACTTCAAGCCGGACTAAGAAATAGAATAATTGTCTTGAAATCTGAGGAAAATCACTAATCATGGCCAATGGCTACAATATACAGGAAGATAAATTTGGGTTCTAGCTAAGGAGTAATTTCTCAAGGATTGGAACTGTCAGAGGATGAAATGGAATGCTTTGGAGGCATTGCATTCCACATTCTTGGGGATATTTACCTATTGCCTCCTGATGTCAGTCTCTGCCTTGATTCTCCTGTAGACCAGTCTTCTCCAGTGACGGAGCCAACTTAAAGAAGGGTGGGACATAAATCGATAGCACCCAATCTCCTTGTCTAGAAGGGTCTGGGCTTTAAGCACAAGTCTAGACCTGAACCCTAGAGTCTCCATCATGACTGCTGGCATGGCTCATCCTAAAGAAGATACGGTGAACATGGGTGCTGGCATCAGAATCATGATTTCAGATCCTTACTAGCTTTAAGGCATTGAACAATTTAATGAAATTCTCTGAGCCTCAGTTGCCCTATCTTTAAAATGGGACCAATGATAACATCCACCTTATAAGATCACTGTGGGATTAAATGAAATAATCTACTTAATGTACGTGGCCCAGTTTCTGGCACACAGAAAACTTTGGGTAATGTTAGCTTTGGTCATTAAATGATGACAGGACCGATGGTGAAGTCAATGATGGTGATCCAAAGTTGGATTTTCTTTAACATGGAACTTTCTGTAATAGACCCAGGAGCCAGTGTTCCATGGAAAGACCTCCGTTTGAGCCTGTTGCCAACAGGCAGGGCACAATGAAGAAATTAGAGGCTGCTACACGAAAATAACTAATTGGAGGAAGGGGATCTCATGTTAGGCTGAGTCAAGAACACAGCTTTGACAAAGTGGCATGTAAGGTCAACTCGACAGGACGAATCGAAGTCACCCAGGTGTGGAGCGGAGGAAAGAGCATTCAGATAGAGAAAAGTACATGGGCAAAGGTCCTGGGACATGAAAACATTCGGTCAGTTGAAGTAACTGGAAAAAGACTAATGTGTCTGGAGCATGCTCGGTGGCACAAGGTGAGTTTGGTCAAAGGACAGGCTCTGCAGAGCCCTGAACACCAGGGCATGGAGTAGCTATCGGCAGAAAATCCCAACAGGAGAGCAGTATGGTCAGACTTATGCAGGTCACATGCTGGGAGGTCACAGGGCAGGATTTAAACAGCAACATCCCGGGGCACCTGAGTGGTTCGTTCGTTGAGCCTCCGACTCTTAATATCAGCTCGGCTCACGATTTCACAGTTTGTGAGTTCGAGCCCCACATGGGGCTTTGCCCTGATGGTGTGGAGCCTGCTTGGGATTCTCTCTTTCTCTCCCCCTCTCTCTCTCTCTGTGTCCAGTCTCTCTCTGTCTCAAAATCAATACACTTAAAAAAATGTTTTTTAGACAGCGACATCTTACCGCAGCCTCATAGTGCTTCTGGTAGCCCTTGGCTGAATTCATGAAGGAGGGGAAGGCTGCGTAGTCATGGTTGCTGCTGCGTTTCAAGCACAATCAATCAGTAGAGAACTCCAAAGTCACATGGGGACACTGGTGCTCCACAGAGGCTTTGCCCCGGCACTAGAGTCTACACGTTCTGATTCTTATCTTTTTTTTTTTTAATTTTTTTTAACGTTTTATTTATTTTTGAGACAGGGAGAGACAGGGCATGAACAAGGGAGGGTCAGAGAGAGAGGGAGACGCAGAATCTGAAACAGGCTCCAGGCTCTGAGCTGTCAGCACAGAGCCCGACGCGGGGCTTGAACTCACGGACCGCGAGATCGTGACCTGAGCTGAAGTCGGATGCTTAACTGACTGAGCCACCCAGGCACCCCTATTCTTATCTTATATAGTATTACATTCCCAGAGCCTAGAAATAATGTACGACACATAATAAGTACACGATAAAATTTTTCAAATTAAATGAATCAAACCCGAGGACAGCCCGAGCCAACATCACCAGCGGGTGGCTCCTTCAGCTCTGGAATCTAGGAGGACACGCCTCTAACACACTGGTCCGAGGGGCAACCCGGGTGGCTCAGTCGGTTAAGCGCCTTACTTTGGCTCAGGTCACGATCTCACAGTTCGTGGGTCCGAGCCCCGCGTTGGGCTCTGTGCTGACAGCTCGGAGCCCTGTGCCTGCTTCGGATTCTGAGTCCCCCTCTCTCTCTGCCCCTCCCTCACTTGTGCTCTGTCTCTCTCTCTCTCTTTCCAAGCAAACAAACAAAACAACAACAACAACACAACACTGCAAAATATAAAACAGTGGTCCTCCTATCGTACTAGACCACACGCAGCCAAGGTGTTCTCAGGTCCCTACCATCCCTCTCAGGCATAGTCCCAGCTGCCCATTTTTGGGAACTCTAGGTCACAAGCCAACACTCTCCTAAATAATTTTTTGCAGGCTCACCAGGTATTTGACCTGCCTTTTTCGTGGACCAGCAGATGGGAGAAGTGTAGGGAGTATGAGGTTACATTTTTGGCTTCTCTCAGTTTTCCCATAATATTTTAAATGGAGTGAAATGATGTTAAGAAATTAAATTCAATTTCCAGCGTCATACCTACGTGAATACTTTTTGCAATGTGATAAAAAGGACGCATTCCCAGCTGAAGAACTTGCAATAAGAAAACAATAACGTGAAATATATTTTCACACTGCTTTTTAAATTTTGTCCTGCACTCTGAAGACTTCTAAACCTATCCTTTATCCTATTTTGATTTTGACCTGAAATTACAGTTCTAGTAGATAGTTTAATGTAGTTAGGTATCTAAATAAAATCAGTGTCCAAAATTATTTAGTTAACAGATTCTTAATCCACATAATCCTAAAACTCAAGATCCATAGAAAGCAGAGAAAGTATCAGAAAAGTAAGTCTGACTTCGGCTCAGGTCATGATCTCGCAGTTTGTGAGTTCGAGCCCCGCGTTGGGCTCTGTGCTGACAGCTCGGAGCCTGGAGCCTGCTTCGGATGCTGTGTCTCCCTCTCTCTCTCTCTCTGCCCCTCCCCTGCTCACGCTCTGTCTCTCAATAATAAATGTTAAAAGAAAGAAAGAAAGAAAGAAAGAAAGAAAGAAAGAAAGAAAGAAAGAAAAAAAGAAAGAAAGAAAAGAAAAGTAAGAGAAACTCCCAGGGATCCATGTGGACTGGGCTTTAAATACAGGAGCTCACATTCGCACAAGTGGAAGTGATACCCAAGTCATTATTTTCGGGATAAATGCTTAAAACTTCACCTTGCACACAACAAACTGAATTAAGAATGAGTGGACGAGTCAGGGAATGAATGACCCTGTGGAAGGGGAAAGGACCTTAACACATCTGAATTTGACTTGTGGCCTTGCCAGTTTCCATTGTATCGTGTTTTCCCTGAGCACCTCAGTCAGTTCAGGCTGCTGTAACAGACTATCAGAGACTGAATGGCTTCCACACAACAGAAATTGATTTTCTCCCACTTCTTTGGGCTAGAGATGTGAGAGCAGGTTGCCAGCCGGGTCAAGTTTTGGTGAGGAGCTTTTCCAGGCCGCAGGCTGCCGTTTCCTCCTTGTGCCCTCACATGGCAGATAAAGAGGGCAAGACAGCTCTCCGGGGTCTCTTTTGCAAGGGCACTAATCCCATTGGTAAGAATTCCATCCTCGTGACCGAATTACCTTCCAAAGGCCCCACCTTCCTAATACCATCGCACTAGGTTTCAACACATGAACTTTGGAAGGACACAGATATTCAGTCCGTAAAGCTGAGCGTTCACTCTTCTATCCCCTGTGGGGGGGTGGGTTGGGCATTTCATCCATTGCCAACGGGAAGAGAGCAGATGTGATGTCTTAGCAGAGATTTAAGAGCTTCTGTGCGGTTGACTTGTGACCTCTTCCATGTTCTGTTTAAATCCTCTTTCAGCCTTGGTTCTCAACTTGAAGACATAAACAGAACCAAGGCTGACCCAGCACAAAAGGAACAACAACAACAACAACAACAACAACAAAGCAAAAAAACAAAAACAAAAAACAAAAAACATGTGTTGGTAACAGCATCTGAAATAGTTTGGGTTATTTGCTTTTGCCTCACAAACATGAAAAACCTGACTAATGCAATATTGTTTAAATAATTGTTTGATCTTGGCCACTAAACCACGTCAAGCCTCTGTCCTCATTTATAAAATGGGGATAATATATATCTGCTTTATCAACGAAATGTGGGGATTGTATGAGAAAACAAAGCGTGCCAGAAATAACCCATGGTATAAAAGGAAAGCCTCGAGTGGTTTCATTCACTTGAAATCTTTTTAAGCTCATGCTCTCTCAAAGTGCTACTTTCTTTCTTTTTCCTCAACTATCCATTCCAATTCAAGCCAACTCCATTTGTCAAGCATCTCTTCTGGGCCACATTCTTTGGCGGGCATTGTGCCCACGAGGCAATGTTTTCTCATATTTGCTTTCCAGCTGAAGAGCAAAAATGACACGTACAGGACAAGGACATGGGTTTCTGGCCAAAAGCAAATACCTGCCCCAAAGGGAACTTGGATTCCCACCAGTGTTTTCATTATGAGATTTAAATATTATATGAGATTTTAGGCCTCTGGCCACTCCCTGAAAAAATAAATAAATAAATAAATAGATAAATAAATAAATATCTTATGAGAGTTCACATAATCAAACCTAACAAATTGGAGAGAGAAACCAATCCGGGTAGTCAGACTACAGGAAAGGATTGTTTTATTATTTTTTAAGTGTTTATTTATTTTGAGAGAGAGAGCAGGGAGGGGCAGAGAGCAAGGAGAGAGAGAGAGAGAGAGAGAGAGAGAGAGAGAATCCCAAGTGTGCTCTGTACTGTCAGCACAGCCTAACTCAAGGTTCAATTTCACCGACCATGAGATCACGACCTCAGCCGAAATCAAGAGTCGGACCTTAACTGACGAAGCCACCCAGGCGCCCCAGGACAGGATTGCTTTAAGCCGGTATGATGCTGAAATGCAGAGTTCTCCAATGTTACGGAAGTGGGAACTCACTCAAAATACTATTAAAAATATATCTCGGCAGCAAAGGAAGTAGTAGCATTGTTCCAAGTGTGGTCCCCGGAACACCTTGCACCAGAGCCATCTTGTGGGGGTGAGTTAACAGGCGGAGTCCTGGTCTCTGCCCAGACTTAACCCGGTGAGCATCTCCGAACGGCCAAGGTAAAGAAGGCCACATTTGTAAGTTTCTCTAGCTTTCCTTTAGAACCTTGCTTTTGTTAATAGCACTATTCCGTTACTTCGTTTCTGGTATGTTTTGCTGTAGTATCTACAGTTTACACAAAATAAAATGTACGCATCTTAGATGTTGAGTTTGGTGAGAGATTTACTCGTGGGACTCAACTGAACACACCTGGCCATCACCACCGAAAACGAATCTCAGAACATTTTCATCACCTGAGAAAATTCCCTCCTAACCCTTCCCAGCTCCCCGCGTCTGCCCAGAGATTACCGCTTTCTGACTTCCACCACCAAAAGTCGTATTTTCCTGCCTCCGGGATTCACAAGCACGGAATTATACACGATGTGTTTGTGTCTGTAAATGTGAGTGTGTGTGGCATCATGTTTGATGTGCATGTTTGCACATCATGTTTTTGAGATTCGGCAATGTTGTTATAGGCATCAGTAGTCTGTTCCTTTGAATAGGATTCCAGAAGATGAGTATGCCAAAATTGTTATCCATTGTCCTGTTCACACACATGAGGACTGTTTCAAGGTGGGGGCTGTTATGAATATGGATGTTATAAATAAATATTCTTATATTACTTTTCTGTAAGCATATGGTTTTTTTCTTTTATGAATATGTAGCAGTAGACTCGGTGGATTATATAGTAAATATATATGTAATTTACATGATACTCTCACGTGCATGAGAGTTCCAGGTACTCCACATTCTTGCCAACAATTAGTAATTACAGCCCGTATTTTTGCCATCCTAGTGAGCATGCAGTGGCATAACTTGGTGGGTTTTATTTGCATTTTCCTGCAGAATAATAGTTAATTAACCCGATGGCTAATAGTGTACCTCTGGTTCTTTGTAGATCTTCTTTTGTGAAATATGAGTTCAAGTCATTTACCCCCATTTCTTTCCTGCTCGCCGCATTTGGACAAGCACAGCTCTGGAGGTGAGTACCCTGATCTCGTAACCAAAAGCTTTGGTTCTTGACTGGCTCTGCTATGCAATCAGCGATGTGAGTTTGGGGTCCTATTGGTTTGTTTGCTTCCTCATCTGCAGAATGAGGTCATTCCTTCACTTATTTCCCTTTTTTGGTGGAAGGAAAACCAAAGAAGGAAATAAGGGAGCGAACACCCATTTTCTAAAGACGAATGCGTCCTCAGGGAGATCTGAAAAAATACACATCAGACTTGGAGTTTTTACATCAATCCCTGCGTTAACACATAAGGAGTCAGTAATGAAAGGCTGCTTTTTGAGTAGCTTCAGAAGCAAGTAGAGAGAAAATAATTTGTAACTAAAGGTTTTCCTCACCTTTAGACCTCACCCCCACCTCACCCCAAATAGTGACTACGCCCCAGCTTCCACGGATGGGAGGGGTGGGGAGACACTAATGAGTGTGCAGAGGTCAACGGATCCCAGACGTTCTGCATCTTTCTTGACCACTTCTGTGAAATAGATCAAAGGCCAAGAGAGGTTTATGGAAGCAGGGCTGGGAGGACGTGTGCTTTGCTTATCAGCCCAGGCTCCGGGGTGGGATGAACCCGGAAGAAGGGAAAGGGCCCTTGACAGCCGCCTAGAAATTCTGATGTCGTGGCGTGACACAGAGTCCGTCATTCCACAGTGTATACCCAAGACATAAAGAGGCTGTATAGACAAGATGAATGCAATAGAGGACTCATTAAATATCAAATAAGATCAGCCTGCATAAGTCCCTGCACGGTCTCTGCTCTTCCAAAATCCACCTCTGGGGAAAGCTGAGGTGATGCTCCTTTTTGGTGCAGTTTGTTTTCCCATCTAGCACTGTATGTGAAGTTAAAACAATATAAAAGTTAAGTTGATGTATACAAAAGTAAAAGTGTATTTGAAATTTCTCATGAGGTTCTCTGGGCTGAAATTAATGTGTAATTAATACGCAAAGATTTTTTTTTTTACAAGAGGTGGTGAAGAATCCTTAAGGACAAGTGGTTAAGTAACTTGCTGAGAGGTTAAATCAAAGGTATACCTGGTAACTCCCAAATCTATTCATCTTGCTCTTGAGTCATGCTTTTCTTTTTTATATATACATTTATTAAGTGTTTGATTTTAATTCCAATGTAGTTAACATCCAGCGTGATATTAGTTTCAGGTGCACAATATAGGGATCCAACACTTCCATAAGTCACCTGGTGCTTCTCATGACAGTTGCCCTCCTTAATCCCCATCACTGGTTTCACCCTCTCCTCCCACTCACCTCCCCTCTGATAACCATCAGTTTGCTCTTTAAAGTTAAAAGTCGACCTCTTGGGAGGACACCTGGGTGGCTCAGTCAGCTAAGCATCTGACTTAGGCTCGGGTCATGATCTCAAAGTTCGTGAGTTCGAGCCTCCATCGGGCTCTGTGCTGACAGCTCAGGGCCTGGAGCCTGCTTCGGACTCTGTGTCTCCCTCTCTCTGCTCCTTCCCTGCTCCTGCTTGCACGTGTTCTCTCTCAAAAATAAACATTAAAAAAAGGTCTCTTTCTTGGTTTGTCTCTTTTTTCCCCCTTTGCTCATGTGTTTTGTTTCTTAAATTCTGCATATGGGGGATATCTTATGGTATTTGTCTTTCTCTGACTTCATTCACTTAGAATAATACTCTCTAGATCTGTCCATGTTGTTGCCAGTGGCAAAATTCCATTCTTTTTTGTGGCTGAATAATACTCCATTTAATATGTATACTGCATCTTCTTTATCCATTTGTTTATTGATGGAAACTTGGGCTGCTTCCATAATTTGGATATTGTAAGTAATGCCGCTATAAACACAGGGCTACATCTATCCCTTTGAATTGATTTTGTAGTTTGGGGGTAAATACTCAGTCGTGAGATTACTGGATCATATGGTGGTTCTATTTTCACTCTTGAGGACCCTCCATACTGTCTTCCACAGTGGCTACACCAGTTTGCATTCCCACCAACAGAGCACGTGGGTTCCTTTTTCTCCACATCTTTGCAAACACCTGTTGATTCTTTTGGTTTTGATTTTAGCCATTCTCCAGGAGTGAGGTGATAGCTCATTGTGTTTTCCATTTGTATTTCCACATCTTTTCATGTGTCGGTTGGCCATCTGGATGTCTTCTTTGGAGAAATGTCTGTCCACTCCATCTGCCTATTTTTAATTGGATTATTTGTATTTGGTGTTGAGTTGTATAAATTCTTTATATATTTTGTAAACTAACCCTTTATCAGATATGTCACTTAAAAATATCTTCTCCCATTCAGTATGTTGTGTTTTAGTTTTGTTGCTTGTTTCCTTCGCTCTGCAAAAGCTTTTTATTTTGAGGTAGTCCCAGTAGTTTATTTTTGCTTTTGTTTCCCTTGCCTCAAAAGACATATCCAGAAAGATGTTGCTATGACCAATGACGGAGAAATTACTGCCTGTGCTCTCTTTTAGGATTTTTATAGTTTCAGTTCTCACATTTATGTCCTTAATCAATTTTGAGTATATTTTTGCATATGGTGTAAGAAAGTGGTCCAGTTTCATTCTTTGGCATGTAGCTCTCCAGTTTTCCCAACGCCATTTGTTGAAGAGACTAATACACGAGGGGTTTTTAAGAAGTGCCCTAAAGTAACCTGTAGCCAAGGCAGGATGCCATAGGACCGAGGTAACATGTAACCTGCAGAAGTACACCTGAGTGGGGCCAGCCAAAAAACTACTCCGTTAGCCACACTTATTTTTCTACCACCATTTTTTAATTTTTATTTTTTAACTCATTATTTTGAACTCTTTATAAAGTCACAGAAGTTGCAAATATAATACAGAGAAATCCTTGTACTCTTCACCAAGTTTTCTCCGATAGTTACATCAATATAATTGATTACGGTACAATATGAAAACCAGGAATTTGGCAAGATACAGAACTATGTCATCACCACAGAGATCTTCCTCCTGCTATCCCTTTATAACAGTTACACACTTTTCTTCCCACCACCCCCAACCCTCAGCAACCAGTAATCTGTTGTCCAGCTCTATAATTCTGTCATTTCTACAATACTACCCAAATGGAAACAAATAAAGAGGGAACAGTGTAACCTTTGAGATTGGCTTTTTTCACACAGTATGATGACCTTGAGATCCACCCAAGCTCTTGTAGCTATCAGTAGCCCATTCCTATTTATTGCTGAGTAATAATCCATGGTATGGATGCACCACAATTTATTCGATCATTTACCTGTTGAGGGACATTTTAGTTGTTTCCCGTTTGGTAGCACCATTTTTTTTTTAATTGAGAACAACTGGGGATGAATCTGAGAGTCTATTGTGGACCCGTTCTATTATCCTTTATCCTAAGAAACTATATGATGAAGGCTTACCTAATTGTAGCACTCATTCTCAACAACTCATTCGCTTTTGGGGGAAATTCCTAAATTAAAGATTATCCCCAGATATATGTATCATTGTAAATCATGGCAGCAAACATATGACATACTGTCTCACTCCTGTACTGGTGGCAGGCACCATAAATCAGTCATGGCACTCTTTCCCATGACTCTGGAGGTTGCTCAGAGCCCTTCACAACTCAGATCTACAGACAGCCATGGCTAATCAATCTGAATCATCATACAAATGGAAACTTCCCTCTGGTCCCTCTCATAAATGTTTGGCCTAGGTGACTGGAATCTGACTCTCCCAATGAAGAATAGCATGCCCAGAATGAAGAAAACTTGGTAAAATCTGATCATGATATTTATGTCTTGTTTACATTGCCACTTTTTACAGTAGGCGTAGGGTTCTTCATGGTTTTTGCCCCATTCGTTGTTAGGTCTCCAGCTTCCACAGGTAGTGCTCCTCTCTTTCCATCATGTTTTCAAGCAAAGGTATACCAAGTCCTCCTAGCACACTCTTTCTCAATTCTTTGACTTTCCGTACACTGCTTCTTGTCACTGCATGTTTTTTGGTACCTTTTCTCACCATCGCTACCCCACTACTTGCAAGGATCTTCTTCTTATGGAAATGTGAACTTGATGACCACGTTGCTCAAAGGTCATGAGCCTTTGGCGGATAGTGTCTGTTGTCCCTCAGCCCCGTGGACATTGTTCCCATCCATCCTCTCCACTCCTGAGACCAGCAGTCTATCGACTACATCTGCCAGACGCCCTTGCCTACTGACTTCTTGATATTTATGCCATGAGGAGGCACTGATGGGAGTCTGGACGGTGGGAGGAAGGACAGAGCATGTTTTTCCCATCTTGTAGTGGCACCCGCAGCAGTAGCAGCAACTGTGCTAGCTAGCATGCGTGTGGTCCTGGACTCCCACTCTGGCAGCTAGATTCCAACAGCATCCACATCCAGTAACACTGTTTATCTTCTCTCTTTCTTCTGCAGGATTAAAGGGCATCTTAGTAGTTTCCTGTAGTTATTAACCTGTCACCATCTTACTTGTGTGGCTCCGATCCTTCCAGCACCTTTATAAAGTTGTCTGTTTCAAATTCCTTATTTCGAAACACGCGGAGAGGATTCTGTTTTTCTAATGCAGAGCATGAAGAGCAAGCAGGAAGATTATTACTTATGAGTTGTCTTCGAGGGGCTCTGAGAAGCTGAAATTATTGTCCCGAATTATACCCTGGAAGCAAACCCCACCCGGTTCTCTCTCTTGGGCTTTACCATCATTTAAACTCTAAGCCCTTGATCACTCTCTAGAACAGGGGCAGCAAACATTTATTTGCAAAGAGTCAGATAGCAAATGTCGTGGCTCACACAGTCTGTGTCGTAAGTACTCTGCCATCACAGCATAAAAGCAGCCATTGACGACACATAAACAGTGGGCATGGTTATATTCCAATAAAACTTTACTTACAAAGGTAGGTGGCAAGCCAGATTTGGCCCACCAGTGGCAGTTTGTTGACTTCTGCTCTAGAGAGTTGAAAATGTAACAGGAAAGGGTAGAACTGATTATCACCCAGGGAAGATGATCCTTCATTTCAATCATCCATTGTTACTCATTTATCCACTTTTCAATTCATTTTTCAGATATTCATTGAAGCTGCTCTAGGTACCTGGGATAAAATGGAGATTAATACATGCACAATTCAAAAAGGAATATTTCATTTGATAGGTAAAGCACAAGAAATCTAATTTTCAGTAAGTCTGGAAATGGCCCTCAAACTCTAAATGCCAACCGTTTTCCTGGTAACTTTTTACCAGTCAGAGGCACACTGCCACCTGCCTTTGTGTGATCTTGTCATGACTGTAACTTCTACTTAAGAAGTCCCCCCCTTATGAAATGAAAGGGTATTCATTACACAGATGAGCATTAGTTTTCCAATCTAAGTGCAAGGCTTTAATCAGCCCCGAGAAACACTTGAAACACACAGAACCTCTAAATTGCATTATCCTCTGGAAAAAATATATCCACTCGCCCATACAGAAAACAATTCCCTTGTTCTTATCATGGAAGAAACAAAAGATACCAACAGAATGCTTTCATGTATCCCTTAAATAATGCCTATAATTAAATGTACCATGTGCCTGATCGAATAAAATTTCATTTGCTTTCCAGCTTCCTCTGAATAACACCATGATTTAAAAGATCAAAGGAATAGGCCATTTTGAGTTTTTGAGATTTTTTTTTTCAAGCACTAGCATTAATCTATCAAGAACAAAAATATCTTCCTCTATTCTGAAAAATATCAATGGTAACCAGACTCTCTCCAAATTCATATCAAATCTAATGTTCTATTCAAACTCTTGTTTAGAACTTGTTTTTCTCCTATCACAGCATGGAGTTATATCCAGAATTCAAGTTTTATCTTTTCCTATTTTTTTTTCTTTTAAGTTTTATTGGAAACAATTTCTTTTTTTTTTTTTTAATTTTTTTTCAACGTTTTTTATTTATTTTTGGGACAGAGAGAGACAGAGCATGAACGGGGGAGGGGCAGAGAGAGAGGGAGACACAGAATCGGAAAGAGGCTCCAGGCTCCGAGCCATCAGCCCAGAGCCTGACGCGGGGCTCGAACTCACGGACCGCGAGATCGTGACCTGGCTGAAGTCGGACGCTTAACCGACTGCGCCACCCAGGCGCCCCTGGAAACAATTTCAAAGCTAAAGAAAAAAAATTGTGAGACTAATGCATAGAATTGTTGTATCTCTTCTCATTCAGAGACTCCCTTGAAGTTTTACCAATGGTCCCAATAATCTTCTTTGTGGCAAAAGGATCAAACCCAATTTCACATGCCGCTACAAAGTTGCTGTGTTTCTCTGATATCCTTTAACCTGGACGCCTTCCTCAGTCTTTTCTCAACTTTCATGACCTTGGCACTTTTTAGAGATTACAGACCAACTAGTTTGTAAATACCTCTCCACTTTGGTTTGTTCCATGTTTGTCTGTGATTGGGCCCAGGTTAAGCATTTGGGGTGAGAATGTCACAGCAGTGATCTGAGTTCTCATTGCCCCCCATCCAACGGCCCATCAGACCGTTTTTTCCCATTACTGGTGGTAGGAAATGTGATTATTTGGCCTTGGCCAGTTTTCTCTGCTCTAGTTACTTTTCTCACCTTTTCAATTAATAAGTACCTTGTGAGGAAATTCTTTGAGCCAATTATTTGAGCAAAATCCCATTTCACATCCCATTTCCATACTTTAGAAGTCTTCTACGATGATTGCTACATGATCAACTCCATCATCTCATCTACATTTATAACATTATCGTAACACAGAGCGTTCCTACCTCTCCATCTATTTATTCATCTATGAGACATGAGGACATGTGGATTCATGTTTTATTGAATGAGCTTTAACCCTTTAATATCATCACTTATGTTGATGTGCAGATTGTCCAAGATTTGAAGACCCCTTCAAAGAAGTCAGGTAACTTATTCAAAATCACACAGTTGGTAAAGTGCTGGGACCAGGAATAAAACCTAGGTTTCTCGCCACATTGCTTTTTAAAACATATTTAGGCTTTTCATAGCAACAGAACAATCATTTCATGTCCTTGTGAATACTCAGAATTAAGCATTCTGCATTTGGTTTAGAGAATGGTTCTTTGATTTAATTTAGAGAATGGTTATGCTTTTGTTAGGTGAAAGAAAGCTATTGGTTCAAATCACATATTATTTGTAGGAACTGAATATTTGTGCACCACCCCCCCCACACACACACACTCTCATACATGGAAGCCCTACCCCTCCATGTGATGGTATTTGGAGGTGGGGCCTTTGGGAGGTAATTAGGTTTAATTGAGGTCATGAGGGCAGAACCCACATGATGGAATTGGTGTCCTTTTGAGCAAAAGAAGAGGGACCAGAGCTCATTCACTCACTCTCTCCCCTGTGAGGATACAGTGAGAAGATGGCTGCCTGTAAACCAGGGAAGTGTTCTCCCAGGAACAAAATCTGTCGGCATCTTGTTCTTGGATTTCCAGCCTCCAGAACTGTGAAAAGATACACATCTGTGGTTTGAGCCGCTCTGTCTATGGCATTTTGTCACAGTGGCACAAACTAAGGCTATTTTAACAAAATTAATAGTGGCATAATAAAAACAGCTTTTAAAAATTAAATTAAGATCATGAAAAAGAACCATTATTGGTTTATAAAAATCATCAAGAAATGCCATATACATAGTTCTAAAGCCAGGACAGTAGCTCTTGATGTAGCTCTTAGAAGCTTACAAAAAGTTTTCTGGCACATGGTCTTACTTCAGAAGGATAGAAATTGATAACAGTCGTATATTTTCCTTACAGCTCTGGAATTCTAACTTTTCATAAGGAAGGTCTCCCTCTCCAATCCTATATCTCCCGCATATGTTGGGAAGGAGTAATCAGACTATAATGATCAGAAATAGGAGGGAGGCGATATATTGGTGACTTCTTCAGTAACACCCTTTTACGCTACCATTTACAAATGAAATCCAACCTGCACTTGCTAAAAGTTAAATTGCTATTTTGGGCAATTGGATCAGAGTGAATGATCCCATGGGAAACTGGGAGGCACAGGACTTCATCACAGGAGATTACAAGACGACTCTGTGTGTTTGCTTCTGGCTCTGGTTTCCACCTCTCTAGGTTGGCAGAACCTTCATATCCCACATATCTGCATGCTCAGCTTCTGTTCGTGGTCAAAAGTGTCAGGTTTCTTCTTCGGTGGCAGCCTGGGCAATTGAAGACCCAGGTCAGTCATTACCACTCCAAGGTGTCACCAAAAGACAAAAATGGAAAGAGCACCATCTGAAATCGCACAAGCCTGGGTTCAAATCCCAACTCTGTCACTTTTTGTCCTGATTTCTTGGGTCAGTTATGTCAAGATCTGAGCCTTATCTTTCTCACTACCATTTGAAAATGTGGACAATACAGAAAGTAGTTATATCACACACCGAATGTGAAATGATTTTTTTTTAAATTTTTTTAACGTTTATTTATTTTTGAGAGAGACAGAGACAGAGCACGGGCAGGGGAGGGGCAGAGAGAGAGAGAGAGAGAGAGATTGAGAGACATACACACAGAATCGGAAGCAGGCTCCAGGCCTGTCAGCGCAGAGCCCAATGTGAGGCTCCAACCCATGAACCATGAGATCATGACCTGAGCTGAAGTCAGACGCTTAACCGACTGAGCCACCCAGGTGCCGCAGAAAGTGAAACGATTTATACATACATGACACTAGATAGAGTTTCCTCCAGACCTTTAAGTGTATGAAATCTCTGGGGGAGGCAATCTTTGTATTATGGTGCACTGATTAAGATTATTATAAATAGTAAAATGGTTTAAGAATCCAGAGAAGGAAGGCCTGGGTTGACAAGAGAATGCTTCCCAAGGGTGAGAGCAGTTTACATGGGCCTTCTGTCTGGGTGGGCCTGGGGCGACTGCTGAATAACCAGTAGGAAAAGCAGTGGAACATTCTAGGTGTTTTCAGATTCATTTAAATGGTAATTGAACAACCATTTGTCTACTAAGTGGCAAGAATTATGTTGACACTTTAAATATGAAATTAAATAAGACAAGCTCTGTTAGTTTCCTAGGCTACCGTAACAAACTACCAGAAACCAGGTGGCTTAGAAAGAAATTTATTCTCTCACCGCTCTGGAGGCTGGAAGTCTGAAATCGAGATGTCTGCAAGGCTTTTCCTATCTGGAGGCTTTAGGGGACAACCCTTCCTTGTCTCCTCCTAGCTTCTGGTGATTGCTGGCAGCTTTTGGTATCCCTTGGCTTGTGGCTTCCTCTCTCTAATCTCTTCCATTGTCACACGACAGTCTTCTCCCTGTGTGTCTCTTCTCCTCTCGCTAGGGCACCTGCCATATTGGATTTATACATTGGATTTATGCCTGCTTTACTTCAGTATGACTTCATCTTAACTCACATCTTAATTGCAAATTAAGATTGCTACTTCCAAATAGGTCACCTTCACAGGTCCCAGTGTTAGGACTTCACCATATCTTTTTTTGGGGGGGGGGGCGGGTAGGACACAATTCAAGGCTTAATACGCGGATTCTTCTTTGGGAGTTCATAGTGGGAGACAGACATGGAAAAAAGATATAATTCCAATATCATTTGAAATATGCTTTGTTGTAGATTTTCTCAGGGTGGTATGAAATAATGCTCAATTAAGAGGAGTGTTTAATAAGACAGCAGTGGGAGGGGATTGTCAGAGAGACTTTCTATTGACAGCACGTCTACTGGATTCTGAAGAGGAGTTGGAGTCTCAGGTGAAGAAATGGACAAAGGAAAAGGAAAATACCAATGAAGTTAGGGAGACATGGAATACTTTGTGTATGGAAAACACTATAAGCAGAAGTTCAATATTGATAGAGGAGTGGGGGTCAGAGAAAGGAGAGATGATAAATCTGGGGGTCTGGGTTGAGCTAGAACATAGAACGCTTTGGCTGATGTTAGGCATCTTAGGCCTTCGTTCGGTTTTCCGTCACAACTTTACTGAGCACTTACTAGAACGGAGCGGTCAAGTCATCGGTTGAGGTTAATGGCATACGTAATTGCTCTGATTAAGGTAAATGCAACAGACAAGCACATAAATTCACAGTACTGTGCCTGAAAAGTTTAAGTGAAAAACAAAATATTACCAAACTACCAATGTACTGAACTACTAATTCATGCAAGTGTATCGCAGTTGTTTGGAAAATTCACGGTGGGGATTCTGATTCTTGGCTACTCCTTGACATGGAAGACCAGACAATGAAAAGGATTGGCAGCATCATACATCTTCATGTCAATCATACTTGTAAATATTTAAGTCACAAGCTGTAACAGGCCAGCAATTACAATAACAGGAAGTGTACTGTTTAAAATGAGACAGATACGACAGTCTCCGTCATTTCAAAAAATGAATTCCCAAGTGTTTCCAGAACTATACATAAGAATATGTAGTCTTTATTCCTTCCTCCAGTCCAGTACTCTTTCTTCACCGGGACAAGGAAGCATTCTAGAGATGGTCCAATTAGATACAAGTCCTTCCTCTACACAGAATTCATTGTTCTTTTGCTGCCAACAGGTGGCTTCCTGAAGTATGTCAGTTGCAAATAGAGGGTCCTAAGGACTACGGGGCCCATGAGCAGATACTGAGCAAACCAGGCTATTTGAGGTGCATTCCTTTCTTCTGAGCTTGGTGTTAGGAAAAGGTAATGCTGCTTTCCTATAGCAGACCCTCAGGCCCCTCTGAGGGCTTGAGTATGGGACGGTGAAGGGTCTGGAGCAAAGGAAGGACTAGTGGGTACTTGAAGTGCTGAAGTCCGTGTCCCCAAACGCTACTTAGAAAGGGCCTTATTTCTGGCCTCATGCCCTTCTCCAGTTTCATTTCCACCGAAAAGTGGCCTGAACTCTGTGACCTTTTCCATCCACACTTGTGGCTAAAATTAAAATTGCAGAGTCCTGGGGAGGAGCGAGCCCAAGCCCTTGCTAAATACCCACTCAGCCATCCGGGTGCTCATCCCCTCCCAAGAAGGGAAGGAGAGACAAATTCCCTTAAGTAGAATGTGCATCCGGAAAGGAAACGGAGTACGTCTGCACAAACTCCAGTAGAAGATGCAGGATCCAAAGAGGAGTAAACCTCATTCTCGAAGACCTTGGACCCCAGTGAGGAGTCTGAGAGTCACATCATGAATTTCATTATGAAGCATGCTATTACCAAGTGACCAAAAGGGGTGGTTAAAGATAGTAATAATAATAATAATAATAGCTACCGTTCCCAACTCCTTTTATGCACATTGTCTTAGCTGATCTTCTCAGCATCTCAATGCCTTGTAAAATAGCACAGTGCACTTTTTAAAAGTTGGAGGAACTGAGGTCCAGGTAGCCAAAGCGTGCGGGCCAAAGTGATATAAATCTCGTCATCTCAAAACACTATGCTATCATCCCAAATAAAATGCTAGTCTCGGATGGGGAAGGAAGAGTTGAATTGTGACCAGCAAAATGCAGTGGTCATTTGGTACTGGTTACAAGTAAATCCTGTGGCCTGGATTACAAAATAGCATTATATGATTTGTCTTCCTTCATCCATCTGCAGTAACGCAAGACACGTTTTCCAAATAGTTGGGAAGTTAAACCTTTTTCTCCATATACTCATATGTTTATTTATAATTCTTTCTAGTCATCTCTTTCTCAAATGCTTTTCCAGTCCCTGTACTCATTGCTTATACATTTCGGGTTAAGTTTGATAGAAGATACTGGGAATCCCCTTTTATCCGATCAAGATGCTGAGCCAAAGGAAAGCAAACCCCTTCCTTGGACAGATTCCAGAATGTTGATGTAAACATGAAATTCCAAGATGGAAGTACTCATCTTTTTGAGATGCGCTTACCCGTAATCAAGTGCTATGACCAACTTCCTGGAAATACTTACGAACCCTCTTGTAGACAGAGCCAGAGACATTTTACATCATTGTTTAACAGGACTGAAAATGCTCTTTTTCTCAGTCTTGGGCAGAGAATCAATCCATCATCTACAACATGAGCTAGGAAATCCCATCCGTTCCTCAGTAGGAGGGTGTTAGATTTATCAGTTAAATACGCCTCTCCACGATAAGTGCATATTACATAATTAGGGATCATTAATTATTTGGTGAAGAAATGAATGTTAAGGAATAAGCACTTTGATGCTATTTAAACTGCCTACAAACATGAGCCATGAGTCACAGAGTAAGTGGAAATGCCATTTGTGATGCTTCTAATATCTGACTTGCATTAGGTAATCTGTGTGACGTAGATGACAGAGGGAAAAACTGGGAACAGAAGGCACAAGCTCCAGCCTGACTCAACCACTGACCTTAACAAAGCATCTTATCTTATCTGGGCCTTGGCTTCCGATACCAAGGTGGAAATAGAGCGGAAGGAAACTAGTTTCTGGAGTACTCCTATTATGTGGCAGGCATTGGATCGTACTTTATCTAATTTAATCTCCTCTGCAAGCCACCATGAAAGAATTATTGACCCCATATACACCCAGAAGGAACTCAGACTGGAATGGACTCAGTAACTTCTCCAGGTTATTACTTGTGAAGGTAGAGATGACTTTGAACTCTGGTCTTTCTGACTAATGGCTCCTTCTATGGCAGTATGCTCTTAAATTTAGGAATGAAATGCTCTTTTAAAAAAATGAATTTTTTCCAGTCTTGGAATTAAGTGAGAAGCAAAAATAAAAAGGACAAAATTGTGTCCATGACCTTGAGGTCTTTTTGCCAAGAGGACGGTTTTCAGGGGAAGGGGGAAGGAGAAGGATGTTCAATTTGTAAAATGAATGCCAAACTGTTCTAAATTAAACCAGAAAATTTATTTTCAATGAAACCTGCTTTTCCTCATTATAAAAGTAATAGGTGCTTATTGTGTAATCCTTAAGGGGAAAAAAACCAAAATAAGACACTCCCATCTTATTCACATTTTGATATTTATTATTCTACCCGTGGAATTAGTAAATTTTTCTAGCCCTCAGTATGTATCTTTTCACTATGGGATCTCACTTATGTGAACTGCATTGATTCAAAATTGCTGATGAACTAGAGACAGGCTAGACTACACATAGCATATAACAGGAACTGAATAAATATTTGTTGAATAAATGAAGAATGAATACCCATTCATTCAAACCAATGGACATAGCTTGAATGCACATGGGTTCAAAGCCTATCCCAAGCCATAGAATACATAAAAATACCCACTTTCCCCTCCTCCCCACCCCCCATCAACCCTCAGTTTATTCTTAGTATTTAAGGGTCTCTTATGGTTTGCCTCCTTCCATCTCTGTAACTTTTCCCCCCCTTTCCTTCCCCCATGGTCTTCTGTGAACTTTCTCAGGATCCACATATAAGTGAAAACATATGGTATCTGTCTTTCTCTGTAGGACTTATTTCACTTAGCATAATACTCTCCAGTTCCATCCACATTGCTACAACTGGCATGATTTCGTTCTTTTTCACTGCCAAGTAGTATTCCGTTGTATATATAAACCACATCTTCTTTATCCATCTGTCAGTTGATGGACATTTAGGCTCTTTCCATAGTTTGGCTATTGTTGAGAGTGTTGCTATAAACATTGGGGTACAAGTGCCCCTATGCATCAGCACCCCTGTGTCCCTTGGGTAAATTCCTAGTAGTGCTATTGCTGGGTCATAGGGTAGACCTGTTTTTAATTTTGGGAGGAACCTCCACACTGTTTTCCAGAGTGGCTGCACCAGTTTGCATTCCCACAAACAGTGCAAGAGGGTTCCCGTTTCTCCACAACCTCGCTAGCATCTATAGTCTCCTGATTTGTTCATTTTAGCCACTCTGACTGGCGTGAGGTGGTATCTGAGTGTGCTTTTGATTTGTATTTCCCTGATGAGGAGCGACGTTGAGCATCTTTTCACGTGCCTGTTGGCCATCTGGATGTCTTCTTTAGAAAAGTGTCTATTCATGTCTTCTGCCTATTTCTTCACTGGATTATTTGTTTTTTGGGTATGGAGTTTGGTGAGTTCTTTATAGATTTTGGATACTAGCCCTTTGTCCAATATGTTATTTGCAAATATCTTTTCCCATTCCGTCAGTTGCCTTTTAGTTTTATTGATTGTTTCCTTCGCAGTGCAGAAGATTTTTATCTTCATGAGGTCCCAATAGTTCATTTTTCCTTTTAATTCCCTTGCCTTTGGACATGTGTCCAGTAAGAAATTGCTGCGGCTGAGGTCAGAGAGGTTTCTCCCTGCTTTCTCGTCTAGGGTTTTGATGGTTTCCTGTCTCACATCCAGGTCCTTTATCCATTTTGAGTTTATTTTTGTGAATGGTGTAAGAAAGTGGTCTAGTTTCATTCTTCTGCATGTTGCTGTCCAGTTCTCCCAGCACCATTTGCTAAAGAGACTGTCTTTTTTCCATTGGATATTCTTTCCTGCTTTGCCAAAGATTAGTTGGTTAGGCCTCTTATTTATAATTTTGCCAAGTTCATATGTCACTCAGGCCCCAATTCTGCAGTCTCTATGAGCCTGATCATCATGGCATTAGCTAGCCTGCCTTCTGAAGCTAATATCTGTGTAATCACTGGTAGACGCTTCAGTCATAGTTTTCTATTAGATGTTAAGATATACTGTATCCACAATCATTAAATTGGAATGTGTATATGTGATTACTAAAAATCACATTGCTTATTACTAGACATTTACATGATCACATTTTTGGATATAGATGAATAGATAAAACAGCTAAGAGCCACTTCAGGATCAAAAATCTACACCTAGATGATCATTAGTGATGATTACTTAAAACCTTCTAAGATTTTAACATTTCTTTATATTAATCAGTTTGTTATTACCGCTTTTAGTAGTGTAGAAGAAAAGATGAGAACCCGCATATATTTATATAGGTATATAATCTACCTATCTAACATCCATCAGCTCTCTCCCTACCAATCCACATCTTAGTCCATTGTGTCCTTTGCCTCTTGCTATTTTCTTAGAATACAAAGTAGATTGTGCCACCCACCTCCTGAAAAACCATCATGATGCCTCAGAATCTGTAGAGCTCCACGCGAATATCTTAGCACGGTCTTCAAGGTCTTTCGTAGTCTGGCCTTTTGAACATAGACCAATTTTCCACCCTCATATTTACTAAACTCCTTAAGGGTAAGATTAGTTCAGAGCTCCCTGAACATATCCTATCCTGCCAGACTTTTGCCTTTGTTCGTGACATTCTCTGCCTACTTCGCCATGTGAAATCCCACTCATCCTTAAAGGAGTGCCTGTGCAGGGGCGGGTGGGTCATCTGTGTTAAGTTGTGTATGGTATTTACACCCTTGCTCACTGTTACTTTTTTCTCACATAATTTTTATTTAGACAATAACTTGTGATTCAAAGGTTAATATTTCACGTACGAGGGATAGCTGGGATGTTGCGAAATTAGTTTGTCTCTTGGCTCTATCACTGCGTAGCTGTGTAACCTTAAATGTGCCATGTACCCTCTTGAAATTACGCCGTCCTAATTTATAGAATAAGGAAAAGTATCAAATGGGGCTTTATTTTTTCTGCAAGTCTTCTATGACCCCCTTACACTGGAATCCTTGGCTGTCTTATGTGGTCTCATAGTAATAGAAGCCAACTCTGCATATGCCAGTGAAGTGACATTACCTGTTTTCTTGCTTATCTCACTCATTAGGTTGTAAGTTTCTTGAAGGCAAAGAAATATATCCTCTGGTGACTGGCAGTGTATATTACTGTAAAAACATGTGGAGGTTGAATGAGGGAATGAATTGGATTGTCTGTTTCAAAGAATTGGGACGATTAGACAAGAGTTGATGATGTATGTCTAGTCTGCTAGTAAAGGCATATAATAGATATTAGTTAAGAAAGAAGTTTTGAAATATGACATGCAGTAAATGTGAGATGGGGTGATGGAAAGAAATGGAAACCAAGGATAAAATCCTTCCCCAAAATTTAACATTGAATTATTCATTTTTTATGAAATTATAATAACCTCAAGTTCCAATGACTCATGGGAAGAATCATATAGTATAATAAATTGCATTTGAAAAAAAGAAAGCAGTCTTCAAGTATTCTTCGGCATGAAGAAAAAGGGTATATTTAATTAGCATATCTAGAACTATTCATTTAGTGCCCAACCATGAATAAAAAAGGATAACAGCATAATCTGACTGATATTGTATCTTTTCACTAGGGAAAAAATAGCATATTGCTCTCTACTTTGCTTTCCATTCTCTGCACATAAACATACACACAGGTAGACAGACAGACAGACAGATACACACACACACACACACACACACATTCCTTTATTCATTGTCATTTATTGATCATGACTGACAGCAGAGTTAAGAAAATAACATTGTGTGTGTGTGTGTGTGTGTGTGTGTGCGCACGTGTGCGTGTACATGCTGCTCGATACAAATTTACCCTTCCTGTAACCATATTATAATTTTATTCTGGGGAATCACTGCAATCCCTCTCCTATCTCAATGATTCTGGAGGGAATCCACATTTTGCTGAAAATTGGACCATGTAACTTAAGTTTAGGCCAATTAGTATATACTTCTTTCTTCTGGCCTCATAGATTGAAAGCACAACCCAATTAAAATTGATGATAAGAAGTGATATTTTTTCCTGAGAGTCCTGGATCTGAGCCTAGAAGTTATTGGAATTTATTTTATATGTATGAGGAAAGAGCCATCTGAAAAATGTATATGAAAGAGGGTAAGTGGAGGTGGGAACTGGAGAGAAAAAATTAGGAAACTAATTTTGGTTATACTGTAAGGAAATTTATAACCAGCTATACCTGAAGCCATTTGTCTGTCTGGACTTTTCAGTGAAATACATATTTTGGGTTTTTTTAAGGCAACTTGAGTCACTTTGTAATTGTTGACAACCAAAAAGATACAAAGAAGCCTTGTTGTAAAGGACGTGTAGGTTAGAAGGGAAATCAGATTTACAAACAGATAATTGCCTATGAATATGGTAAGTATCCTGTTAGAAAAATGTACAGAATACATTTTTGGAAGGCAAGACACACATGTAGGCAAACCTCAGAGACACTGGGGGTTTCTTCCAAAACACCTCAATGAAGCAGGTATCCCAATAAAGCAAGTCAAGTGAACTTTTGGTCACTCACTACATATAAAAGTTATGTAGTAAAAATATCCTGTAGTATATTAAGTGTGCAATAGCACTATGTCTAAACAATGTACATACCTGTAATTTAAAAATATTTTATTGCTAAGAAAAGGCTAACCATCATCCGAGCTTTCGGAGATTTGTTATCACTGATCACAGGTCACCATAACAAATAGAAATGGAAAAGTGTGAACTATTGTGAGAATTACCAATATATGACACTGAGACACGAAGGGAGCAAATGCTGTTGGAAAAAAAAAAATGGTGCTGAAAGACTTGCTTGATGGAGGGTGTTCACAAATCTTCAATTTGTTAAAACAACAACAGCAGCAACAACAACAACTCAGTACCCGTGTGGCACAATAAAGTGAAGCCCAGTAAACTGAGGGGCGCTTGTATATGTGTGACTTAGGGAGGGTCACAGACGATGACCAAGGAGCAAAGATGCCCCATCTGTCTTTTGAAGAATGAGTGGGTTGTTGATTCAGGTAAGAGGGGAGAGGTTGTTTCAGATAGAAGGGTGGGCATGCCTGGAGATGGGAAAGGGCCAGAAGCACTTCAGTATGGCCAGATGGTGAACTGGCTTTGAAGCAGAGGTCGAAGGAATCGTTAGCACCGGATCTTAAAAGCCTTGAGTGGCATAGTCAGGTGCCTGGCCGTTATGAGGAGGAACCACTGAAGAAATCTGAAAAGTGGAGTACCCTGATTGCCTCTGTCCTTCCTAAAGTTCACGTTGGGGAGGATAGATTGGGAACCAGGGAGGAGAAACAGACAGCTTTGCAGGAACCTGAAGAAGAAACAAGGTAAGATCACAGCGAGGTTACAGGAGTGAAAGCAGCAAGAAATCTAAGGATCATGATCATTTAATGAACTTTAGCTTCCTATTTGAATATCATTAACCCCTTTGGTATTTGCTAAATCTCGGGATGTAGTAACGTCTGTGACTAAAACTAAGACTCTGGAGTCGGAATTCATCTTTGTCAGTGATTAGCCGAGTGGTCTTTGGCAATTATTACAACTCTCTGTAGCACTTTTCCTCATCTGAAAAGCAGGGATGCTGTTGACACCCACCTCCTGGTGTCGCTGTGATAAATCAATCAACACAGGGGAAGCGCTTGGAATGATGCCTGGCACGTGAAAAGCATTCAAATATGAGTCAGGATTATTGTGCTCTCCATTCTCTATCATAGCCATTGACAACAGACCATCCATGGCCACCACTCTGACTTTTACGGACGGGGAAATGGAAGCTCAGAGAGGCCATGTGATTCGCCACATCTAGGAATGTGGTTAGTAGCAGAGCTAGGATGTGAATCGGTCATTTGTTTGCTTCTAAAACCAGTATCGTAACCTTTGAAGATACTGTTTTCCCTTTGTCTTGAGTGATGACTTCCCTGTGACTCCAGAAGAATTTCCTATACTTCCCTTAGAATGACTACATCCTTCATAAAGCCACTCTCTGGTAGCCCTTTTTCCTCCTCATCTTTTTGCCATGATTCTGTTGGAGACCTACAAAGGGGTATTTGGTAGCCAAGCTTCTGAGTCAGGTTTTCAGCTTACGAAGTTTACAAACCTTCATTCGCGAAGGTGATTACAAAGATGTTTTCCTAAGAACCGGGGGTGTTAAAAGTAGCCCAGGTGCTGGGGTTCTGTAAGCGTCGGAACCTGGGGGCCCTGGTGGTTTCACTGTTGCTTTTTGTTATTGCTGATGATGGTAACACGCTGGTTATCAATGAGTTATTGATAATTTGCCCCTTTCTCTATTCGACCAAACTACGAAGTGATAAACAGTGCTGGGAGCTCAGGATAGGGAGACACTGAAGACCAAATTGAAAGACCCAACCAGATCTGTGGGTTTGTACTTTGTCCTGGCTGCTCTGGGATGTTACCCAAAGCCCAGGTCAGCAGGACAGCGGGTCTGAAGGTGGTGAAGTCTATGGGCTCCGGGGAGGGCACGTATGTCCTCATCAGAGTCTTAATGCCTTCACATCAAATCTTTATAAAACTTAAGGTTTATATCCTCCCACATCACCTCGAATAGAACTGTGGCCAAATTAGGTCCCTAATACATATTTGTTGACTAAAATCATAAAGAATAAGACAAGATAATGGTCACAGAGTTTCCATTCGGGGCGACGAAAACACTTTAGAAAGAGATCCTGTTGATGGTCACACACCGGTGTGAAAGAAATTAATGCCACCGAACAATACACTGGAAAATGTTAAAATGGCCAATTTCCGCTACACGAAAGTTATTTTCACCCCAATTTTTAAAAAGAATAAGCAAAGAACAAGCAACTGAGTGAGCGAGCGAGCGAGCGCAAGCGTGAGTGGGAGGGGGAACAGATGAACAAACACATAAACGAACAAGTGAACAGTAACCGAATTGCCCATGTGTTTTCAAGGATTAAGTGGTTTCCATAGAATGCCAAGTGCAAGTCTTGGTCTCACACAGCATGGGACTCTGGCGTGCTAAAAGGAAAAGAATAAATGACATTGTTTTATTTAGAGGAACAGCTGTTGATCATGAGCTGCAAATTTTTTCCTAATGTAATGGCCACTGAGAGGAAGCCCTGATACATCACAGGACTAAGCGGTGCCAAAAATGGCTGTAACCCCATCAGGGCCTCATGTGGCTGGCCTGCCACAGAGAGTCGCTCAAATGATCAGAGGTGGAGCCAATCCACCCTCCAACTGGAAACTGCGCTCAGGCAGGACTGTATGGACAAGAACAGAGAAACCCCTGCTTCAATAACCTTTCCTCTAAAGAAAAAGACTGTCTCCAATAAAGGCCCAAAAGGCAAGGTTATAAACTGCAAAGATTAAAATAAATTACAACTGGTTCTCATAATAATAATAATTAATAATAATAATAATAATAATACCAGGCAATGTAGACTCATGCTGTGTCTTCACTCGACTCTCCAGAGCTTAGGAAGGATAAGAGGCTCTCAGTGGAAATGTTTGGAATCTTACGTTCGTCAGAGCTACCCAGGTCACCAGCAACATTTGAGGGGTGGTCAGGTGTCCAGGTCGGAGGGTTGGGAGCAAAGGGTTAAATGTATCTCCTTGGCATCATAGGAACCTTGTACCTTGAGCAGGGCTCTAATCTGCCATGCTTTTCATTAGAGACCTTTCCTTAAGTATGAAGCCTGGGAGGGACAGCATGATCTGGTGGCATGAACAGGGAATTTAGAGTTATGAGTTCCAGTGGAGGAGGGCACAGTGTTGTGCTGTCAGATTTCTTAGATTTCCAAACCTCAGTTTTCTCTTTTGCAATATGATTGGCAAAACAGTCCTTACCTTTTAGACAGAGCATATGGTAAACACTGATAATGATATTTAGTACATGGTAGACATAATGAATATTCTATGGTGTTAGTTAAAGAACAACACTAGACTAGAATTTGAAAAACTGCACTTTAGTGACGATTATTTCATTGACTTTCCGTGTGACCCTGAGAAATCCGCCTCACCTGTGTAGGTCTGTCTCTTTGTTTGCATGAATGGATGTGATCACATGAGTTTTGGAGTCCTCCTTAGTGCTGCCATTTTAAAAAATCTATTTTGAGTCAAGGTCAAGGATCCAGAATGGCCTCTCCATTCTCTGGATTTGGTGGTGTTCTTGCACCAACAAGGAAAGGGACCTTAATACTTTTACATAGAGATCAGAATCTCCTCCATGTGTACCAAAAGCCTATTCCAGAGGGAAGTACATTTCTTCTGTGTACTCCATTATTAAATCCAATCACCACACAATTCCAAGTTGACGGGAACCGTGTCCTGGTGACCCTGGCCTTCACGCCCCTGGGGTGGAGATCACGACTAATCAAAAAGAGAAGCTGTGATGGCCCATAGACGCTGAATGGGTAAAGAAAATAGTAAGGCGATCACTTCATCATCCACACAGTCCCACAAATACCCGAGTCATTTTGACGCCCATCTCTTTCACTCCAATCCGCTAAATTCAAACACTCTACAAATCCTGTTGGATCTAATTTTTTGAAGTCATAGGAATCCATTCAGTCCTCTCAAATCCCCATTGCCTAAATCCAAATCTTGGACTAGTTCAGCAGGTTCTAACTGGACTTACAGCCTCTGATTTTCATCCTCTCGAAGCCATTCTCCAACCTGTTACACTCCAGGAAAACATTCGGTTGGCTTCCATTATTCTTAAGACAGAATCCAAAGTCATTTGGGGAAGGCACCCATGAGGTGTGCACTTTCTGGCCTCTGTTTACCTCCTGTGCCACATCTCCAACTGTTCGCTTCATTCTTTGTTTAGCTGTAACTAAATCAGTTCCCCAATTCAACCCAAGTTCCCTTCTGGTCCTCCAACCTGTCATAATCTGACTTACTTCCTGCTCTCCTCTGCGTGGAATACTTTTCCACCTTTTCTGTTCTTCCCTTTAACTTCTGATTTCTGCCACAATAATTCCCTCTAATTCTTCAGATCTCAGCTCAGACACTGCGACAACCCATTTTTCCCCCATTCGTCCCCTTCTCCACCTCTAGACTAGATTCTGGGATCCTAATGCTCTCATCTCACCTCTATAATCTGTCCTCCCTTTTTTGTGCTTTGTGTCATTATCTGCTCAGTCGCCTGTCCTCTCTATTTGCTAAGTTGTGAGCCCAGTGAAAGCAGGGATTCTGACGGTTTTATTCATTATTAAGGTTCTTGGCACAAAGTGTAATAAATGAAGCATACATACATACTTGCATGCATAACGGACTAATCGACAAGACTGAGTCTTGTATATAGTCCTTACTATTTCTTTGACCTTGGGCAAATCACTGAAAACCTTGGAACCTTGCTATTCTCAACAGACAAATGAATACAAATTCTATGGATTCTTTGCTGCTTGTTGGAAAGGATTCTGTGAGATCGGGCATGGGAAATACGAAAACAGTGACATCTGATAACAACAAGCTGGGACCGATTATTGTTATTTACTATTTATTTCCTCTTCTGATGCATCTCAGCTTTAGTACCAAGAGAAACAGGAGGATAGGGCCCCGAAATTCCTTGCAGTCTGGTTATGGGGAAATAGCTTGCTGGCTGACTGCTAAAAAAAAACAATTTCCCTGAATTTGACTTTGATTTCTGTCAGTCCTATTAGATTGTACCTTCCGAGAAGAGCCATTTGTTTTTGAAAACAAGTTGTACTCTGCGTTCTGATGTTACTTAACTCACCACCATCTGCTCTGCTGTTATGCCCAATTTGAATCAGAAGCAAAGGGATTCTTCTGTCTGCACATCCTGAAGAAGATACAGACTCCAAGGAAAGTCAAAGAGGTGGAGGATGTCAGTGGCCAGTTGATGGGGTGATTTTTGTCCCGGGTTCCATTTTGATGAGTCAGCATTTGGATGAGAGTTGGCCTGTAGCCAAGAGTGAGTCAAGTTCTCAGATTCTGGACTCCGTCCTAGGGAAACATGCTGAAGAGGTGACGACTTTGTTTGGCTGTTGGAGAACTCCTCTGGATTCCAGAGAGAAAGGAACATGCCTCATATCACAACCGTTATACTTGTTGGGACTCGCAAATGTGTCAAAGTTGGCACATCTGTCCCTGGATATCTACGCATCGATCAGAAATTTACTTCTATAATCTTTGAGGGGTGTGTGTGTGTGAGAGAGAGAAAGAGAGAGGAGAGAGAGAGAGAGAGAGAGAGAGAGAGAGAATGAGAGATTGTGAATTTGTCTTGGATGTGTCTACTAGGTCTGTGTGTCTGTGCAGTGGGCAGTAGATGATGCAGAACGGAAGGAATAGACAATAAGTTAGAATACATGCAAGGAGTAACAAACCAACAAGGCAGAGTGCCTTCCAAGTATTCCTAAGCCAGACTCTGGTTGAAGCGCTATTCTTTAGTTGCCAAAAAAGGGTTTATTTCTTGGAAACTAGCAACGCAATAAAGCCGACCCTCAATTTCCTATAATAACATCAAGCTTCAAGTTTGGCATCCGTATCACCAGGGACAAATTGTGCCAAGCAAGCAAAGGAGTCAGAACCAGCACCCACAAAGGCTGTTCTCAATTCAGCAAAAGATGTTCTTCTAAAGTGACTGAGCTCTTAGCTCCCAGCTTCCATCCTGCCCACCCACTGAGCTGCTCGGCTTCCTCCTACTGGCTGCTTCCTTCTCGTTCTCTTTCTGCTGGGGCCGGGGAGAAGGCGACTGGTTCTCACAGAGACTCCCAGGGAAGTCCTTTCCTCTTCCAGGTTAATTTTCAGGTTTACTGAGGATATGTCTTCCGCTGAAAACTCGAAGCATCCCTTTCTAGCATGGAGCGGGGCAATCTGATTATGCCCACACTAGTAGTGGATGAGGTGATGGCAGAATGGGGTGGGAAAATCTCAGTGGGTGCAGGGCTCCTCTGGCAGAGGCTTCTGAAGATGTCTGGAGATGACTTAACCTTCTTCCAACAGAGAAGTGTTTTATGTTCAATTTGAAACCTGCTTTCCCCCTCCCGCCACTCCCACAAAGAAACTGAAGCTCACCAACACTTTCCAATTTCCCTCAGGTGTCATAAATATTATATTTAAAAAAGACTTGTATTAGTAATAGCTACACTTATGGATCACCACTGTCCTAACTTGTGCTCGATACCTGGAGGACATTACCTTTAATTCTCCCAGAACTTTCTATGTTGCCTCGAGGTCCATGTACATAATCTCATTCTCATGCCAGTGCCTGGAGGAGAGCAATTTTAGAGCAAGGAACAGAGGCACCCTTGGACTACCCTAGGTGAGGAGAACTTATTTTGAAGATCCATGAGGAGGCACCAAAACTGTCCTAATGACTGAAGAACCAGGTCCCGTGCGGGAATTAGAATAATATTAATTAACTGTATTATTAGTAATATAATATTATACATTTAAATATGTAAATGGATAAAAACTTAAAATTTATAAATATGAAATATTTGTACTATTAATAGTTTGATATATTAATTAATGTCAATTATTAATCACCATTGATCTGGTGGCCCCAAATCAACTCTGAAGTCTGTTGTTTTTCTTGTGACTCATCACAAGAGATGAGAGTTGCTTCTCATCTCTGCTCATGCCTTACACTCATTCCCAAGAAAGAGGATCTACTTGGGCTCTTTGTCACCAACCAAGCAAAAGTATCCCTGTTCGGCAGAATTTTCCTTCCAGTTGTCCACGTGGGGCATTTTCCAGTCAGCGCTTGACCCAAGCCCTATCCTCAAATCCAGGCTGTGGTGGCCAGGGTTTTCCAGTTCCCATAGAACAAATCGCTTATTTACTACAGAACAAATCATGGTGACTTATAGTGGAAGAACCTCCTTCTTCTGGCTGGTTTGTTCATTTGTTTGTTTTCTGGAAAGGTTCTTGAAGGTTTATTACACAGCCTGACGAAGATCATTTATAAAGGAAGAAACAGAGGCTCGTGAATTTCAGTGACTCATCCAAGGTCACAAAGCTGATCGCTTGCATTACTCATATTTCAACCTAGGTCCATTGTCTTCCTAGCACTGTGTTTACCACTCTGCTTTTTGTCTGTGTGAGTCTGCAATGGTTGTCCACTGAAACATTTATATCTCTCCGTTTCCGATTTTTGGTTCACTAAAGATCGCTAGCAGTCTTTCCAAACGCTAAGCTTATGTGACACACAAACGCTGATAAAAAGAAAATAAAAAAGGTAACACAGAATAATGGATAAAATTTGTGGACTATTTGGAAAAAAAAAAAAAACTATCACCTGGAGCTTAGAAGCAACCTATCTGCCTGGTACCTTAAGAAAAGAGAGGCATCCAGAAAGGCTTATGGCTAAAGGGACAAAACTTCTACAGTAGAAATCTTCTTGTCCTACGCTATTAGGATCATAGTTGGCTGGATAGTCAAAAAAGTTAGTAAAAATGAGGAAATCATAAAGTATAGTGCACAGATATCTTAAATATTTTATTTAAATGTAAGCTGACTAAAATGTATTTATTGGTTAATAATCGATTTAGACCTAAGCTTTCTCATTCAGATTGGATCTATAAATTGGAGTGTTATGTTGTCCTTATATAAATATTATGTATCATCTAGTTTTTGGTTTATTTAAAGTGAGGGTCAAACCTGAGGACTCTTGAAACAAATTGGATACAGACATTTTCTAGGTCTTTTGTCATGGATTTTTCATCTTTTAAAATCATTTGGCACACATGTAATTTCAATTACCTAATTCAGTTGCTTTTCAAAACCAGTTGGAACTTATTGAGTCTTTCCAAAGCATTCCACTTAATTTTCTTAGTATCATAGTATAAATAATTCTCTTTCCATATTCATATTTTATCCATTTATATAATATTTAATTGAAATACATAATCACAATAACAAGTAAAATGGCATACACAGGTTTCGAAACAGGCACAACTGACTCTTAGTAAATATCTATATGACATTGGGAGCAGGGAGCAAAAGTTCAAATGTGCCACAGAGAGCATCCTATTACTATGAGTGTTGAGATGTCAATGGTATCAGCCCATATTTTACAGAGAGAATGGAGACCATCACTTAATTTGCCAACTCAGTGGTGTGGAGGTCGGATAAAAGACTTTCTAATATAGTTGACTTTGATGTCTTCTAGGAGAGCTAAACCCTATGCTTTCCACAGGAAGAGCACCAGGAAAGTACGTTGTGTGGCTGAGGAATGCCAGCTAGAAACAATCCTGCACACCACTCCTTATTAAATTAGCTATTACACATTTACAAGGTCAAGAATTTTATGGCATAACGAACAAAGCCGGTGTACCATCTTTATGAAACAATTAAAGAAATTATTGATTTGTTTTTGGATACAATTAATTTATATGAATCTAGAGTGAAAACATGTGCCCTTTATTTCAGATATTCCCTGGGAGTCTTTGACATGTTGTGGGGTACATAACATACTGTGTTCACTAAGGGTCTTTTTATTGTAACTGGGAAAACCCAACCAAACAAAAGAAAAAAACTGGAGCTAGGTAAACACACACACACACACACACACACACACACACAAACACACTTCTTTTAAAGGAAAAACAGGCTATTGCAGAAATTAGGACTTGAACGACCAGATCTCCTTGTGGAAGCCAGAATTCCAAGATGGCCCTCAAGATTCCTGCTCCATTATGATTGCTCTGTATAATTTCCTCTCATTGAGCATGGGCCAGACTTATAAATATGATAGATAGCCACTCTATGATTACACTACATTGTATAAGACCCATTGTATAAGCAGGTTGGAGAAAATTCTCTGTTGGCTTCAAAGAAGTGAGCTGTCACGTTAGGAGAGGGTCACGTAGCTAGCACCCAACCAAGGCTGTTAGGAGCTGAGAGTAACCACTAGCCAACAACCAGCAAGAAAAGTAGGATTTCAGTCTACAACCACAAGGCGCTGATTCTGCCAGCAACCTGCAGGGTTTTGGAAGAAGACCCTAAGCCTCAGATTTCATCTCCTGCTGATGCTGTGATTAATTTTAGCTGTGTGAGACCTTGAGCGGAGAACCCAGGCACCCTGACTCACAGAAACTGGAGATAATGAATTTGCATGGTTTTAACTCATTAAGCTTGTGGTGATTTGTTATCTAGTACTAGAAAACAAACGCTCTTGGATAAGGCAGAATTTGGAGAATTCCAAAGGACTCCAATGGTGGTTGTTTGAGAATATTCACATTGAATACTGTCACCAATAGCTCTTAGTTTAAGAAACACTCAACCTGTTTCTCTCAGCTTGACTTTACAGGAGAAAATCTAATTTATGTAGCTAGGGCCAGGTTATAATTACATGGTCCAATCAGCTGTGGCTAGGAGAGGGGAGATTCCCATAGATCAGGCACCACCACTTGATGAACCACGTCTGTGTATTGGCGGGTGGCTTCTAGAGAAGAGGAAGATCTTCAAGAAATGTTTGGTACATAGAAACCCTAGAGACAAAGTATATTCTGAATATTAAACATTTGAGTCTTACCACTGGAAGACACCAGCAAAATAACTGATCCCAATGGTTTCCACCATCAGTTATGACTAATGAACAGTTTTACTTACCTCACGACACACAATACTCCTATTTAAAAATAAAAGCAAAACACTGTCATGACCAACCTCCATTGATTAAAGACTAATGCATTACTTTGCCTTTTACATTATTCACAACAGGCACAATGATGTCAACATTTTTTAAAGCAATATACAACAAACACATTATTTTTTTGACGTCCTGTGAAATACTGAAGTGTGACTCATGGAACTTCCACCTTATTAACCACACAGCCCACTCCAGGTCAACAAATACCAGGTTGAGAACCATTAATCCAGCCCGGGGCCCTCACTTCATAGTTGTGGAAATTGCAGGGAACTTGGCTTTTTTCTTAAATCAAAAATAAAATCCAGACCCCCAAATCCACCATCTCCTTTAATCAAAAATCAAAGAAATAAAAAAAAATTCCATTTCCTTCAATATCGACAGGAAGAATGGAGGGAACATCTTCAGGTGGAGAACCAGCCAGATATCAAACATCCAGTCATACACCATCGGTTGAATTTCTGCCTGAATAAGATCAGAGTTCGTGATGCCAGGAATCTAACATGGTAGCCCCTCGAGGGTCATTCCCAGGTCACAGTTCTCTCATTGGCTGAGGTAGCTACCAATGTCAATGAGGTAGACATGATGGGTTCATGAACCACTTACTAGTTCTTCAACTTAATGTTCTTCAACCATCTCGCAAACGTATTTCATTAGTCATAAGGAGAACCGAGAAGCTCTGTAAGATCCAAAGAAAACCCGCTGCTACCATTTGGAAACAGATTCAGCACTGGGAAACTCGACCTTCCCCACCAAGTACTAAACGTGAAAATATGATTCCAATTGTTCATGAATAACACAGGCGTTTGGTTAGGTGCAAGCATGTGACTGGGAATCCTGATGTCTGAATGAATGCCAACCTCGAGTTTCCAGGACTTAATTACAATTTCCAGGGTTTTAATAATAGAGACTCTGAAGGTTTGTTAAACTTCAAATGTCCTTAAAACTTTTTTGATGAGTTAACTGTAAACAAATAAAAAACATGTGCCTTAAGTTTCCCTTGGAATACATGTGGGTTTAAAAATTAAGGCAAAAAGGACTTGGCAAACATTGACTTTGAGACCTGCCAAACCCAAAGCATTTGAAAAAAATAGCTCAAGACATTTGGAGAATCCCAAAGTCTGGTAGGGTTTGTCCCTCCTTTAAAGAACAAATGAGACTGAATATAACTATACAACTTTTTTTTTTAATGTTTAAGCATGGACATTCTTGCTAAAATACTGAAAGTGTATAAATATCTTGTTGTTTTTACATGCATGCTCACACAAATACACACACAGGTATATACACCAATGTATTTTTACTTGGCCTAAGTTCAAACTTCAGTGAATATCAACCTTAGTTGGCTCCTCTTAATGTTCACAATACAAATGAATGATAAACTTACACAAATACTCAAACACCGATCACAGCACAATTTTTCTACATGATGGTTCTGTTGGATACCGACAAATCTTGTAAGTTACTCTTTCTATAAGACTCTTCAATGAGATCTCATGACCCACCCCAAACACATCAAACCCTTAATTTTCTATGCTTTCTTATCGTGTCCCAGGCATATCTACTATTCAAAGCTTTATTTCCCAATCCTTCCCTTTGAATATGCATTCTCCAGCAATGCTACCATAATTCCCATCACATTGCTTGCAAACCCCAATCATTTCCACCTTTCCTTATTGGTCCTCCCTGTCTAATGCCACCCTATCTCCACCTGCAAATGTCCTGATCCTTCCAAGTACAAACTAAAATAATGCTTCCTCATGACCGCTCTCATAACCTGTGTAGACTTGGAAAATATCACCAGACCAGGCACCTTTATAAAACTCTTCCAAGTCTCTGTGTTGCCCACAATCACAGTTCAAATCTTTTGGCATTACAGGGGTGAGGCAGGTATAGAAGAAATCTTGCCAATCATTCCTCCACTCTTACTGGTTCTGACTGGTTTGAGAAACCGACCTAAGGATCCAGGTGGAAATCAAAGATAGCATTAATTTCACCACAGCTAAGTCTGGGCTGATGAAAATGGCACAGTTTATTCTACTTCCAAACCTGATTTCTTAAGGATCCCATAACAGGTAGCCAAACTGAAATAGAGAAAGAAATTTGGAAATAGTGTCAAGATACCCACAATTCTAGGCACATATTGGGACAAAGCCACACGACTGAATCCAACTTTTCCTGTCCAATTTTGATGCAATACCCTCTCCCCCTGTGGATTACAATGGATGGGAGTGGAAGCAGTGCTTGGCTGGGTAGGGAGTGACACAAAAGAATCAACAACTAACTACTCTTTCCTCAACCAATTCAGAGCTACCATGCCGGGGATCCTGCCTGCCTTCTAGCTCCCTTTATGGATGCTCTGATCCAGACATGCTTCTAGGAGCTTGAATATCTCACGTTTGCCCATGCGATGTGTTTATTTTTAACCAATCTGTCCTTTGAAGATGTTGTTCTCTATGGGAGGGCTCTTCTTGTCCATCTGGTACAGCTAGTCATACCCGGAAAACTCGGCTCAGAAATTCACTTCTGTAGACATTCACTGAGCCTCCTCTGATTCATTTTCTACCTATTCTCTTGGGTAGCTTGACCGTCATCTTTGATAATACCTGATGTACTGGCTTGTAGTTTCTACCTACAATTCTTCCTGAGAAGAGTGTGCACTTCTTGCGAACAGAGACTGCATCTTATTTTACTAGTTTCTATCACCTGGATTTGTTATATACAATCACTAACCAATATAGTCAATAGTAAATAATTTTTATTTAAATATGAGTGGGGCTACTTTATATACTGACTTCTCTGATCAGGGCTATACTGAGAATTGAATGGGTCTGACTCAGCATGGGTATAACTATGCAGATTGGAAGGTGGGATGAGGGGGCTGAACAGGGCAGGAAATGTTGGAAGACAGATACAACATGTAGTCCCTTCCAGCAATGGTACAAATGATCATTCTTGTGGTCTTAAACCACTCTGTTGACTTCTTTAAGCCTTGACTTTAGAATAAGCTGTAGCCCGTATTGTGTCTTCCTTCCTTCTGAGCCAGCAGCTTCCTGGACACTCATTCTGTTGAGGAGGCAGAAGTTCAAGAGGCTGAGTCTAATCACAGGGAAGCATTCGAAGCATCTTTCCATGTCCTACTCTCCATGTCCTAAGTGCTAATACTTCGCTGGCCAAAGAAGGCTTCTTGGCCAACCCCAACATTAATGGAATGAGGGAATATACTCTACCAACTTGAGTGGCAAGTGCTACAGAGTCACGTGGCAGAAAGCTTGGATGCATTATGTCATCACAGGGAGGATGTAAAGATTGGGAGAAATTGTAATCTACCACATTGCCGTCACACTGATAGTAGAGTGTTCAGCGAATAATCACTCCTCTCTTCTATTTGTAGAGTAATATCCTGCTCTCTTTGAAAAAAGCATCTAAAGTCAGGTGTACCTTCTACATGAAGCTAGTGGCTAGCTTGGGGCTGTATTACCGAGTTGCCTTGTATAAACATATATCACTTGTGAGGTGATGGCAGAAGCCAGGAATCATGCTCAGAAGGGATGATTGAGTTAAATGTTAAGTAAATAAATACAAAATTTATTCATGGATCAAAGAGGCACACATAGGAAGCAGTAATCAAGATGGGGAATCAAAATGTCCCCAAACAGGAAAGCTGGGAGTGATTTGGGTCCAATAATAAATAGCCAGGAACAAATGTCTTGGTTACTTCAAAACTCAGAAGCCACTGATCTACAAATTTAACATATGTACAAACTAACAACACTTGTTATATAGTCGACATCTACTATACCTCTGGCTCTGCAATAGGTACTTTATATACATTTTGTCTTTTCCAATAAAATTTGATTCTTCTATCTGTACCAACCTTGTAAAAATGCTACATATTTAACTATTAATAGTTAATATTCATTAATATTCCAGAGGAAGTTATTTTAAAACACAGCTCTGAATGATTAGCCAAACACACTTCCCATTTTTTCCGAGCTGCTTTATAGGTAAGTTCGTTCACAAGTGCTCTGTTACTATTTTTAACAAATCCCAAACACAAGTTTATCATGAAAAAGGGAAGGAAGAAAATGGAGCACTTAATATGGTACATGCATCATTTCCTTTACTTCTCCCTACATTACAGCAAAGGAGATGATCCTCATCTTTCCTTCATTGACTGGGAAACTCAGGCTAAGAGAAGGTGAGTAATGTTCCAAAGTTTGGACTCATAGGACTGAGTGTCCTTTATTACATCCAACTATCAACTTCTCTGACAAGAAAATACTCTACCAATTGCATCCACAAAGAGTTCTCGTCTGTGTCAACTTGATTCTCATATACTGAGAAGCAAAATCTGGTTGGGTAAGCATATGCCTCCTTCCTGTAAGCAATAATCCAGCAACTCTACATAGCAGCTTAATTTCACAGGGAAGAGGAAGTCACTGCAATGGTGTTTGGCCAGCCAAAGAGCTTCTCCTTACTGTTGACCTCCAACGTGCATCTTGGGTCTTGCGTATCCTTGATCAGTAATTGTTAACAGGTAGCATTTATATGATCTCCTCTATCAACTCAGATTTGTCCTTAGCAGTAGACATTTCATGAACAAGAAGTCATTAGACAATTCATTCCTATTTTTGCTTCTTTCTGGCCCGTTTAAAGGCTTCGCTGGAATTCAAGAAATGAAGTGTTGTTTTTAATTCTGATAATAAGGTTTAGAATTCTTTGTCTCTTTCCCATAAATTGCCTGAAAATTGAATTCATCCTGGGAGAGGAGGTGTTTTGTTTTGTTTGTTTTCTGGAAACCTAACGAGTAGTTTAGTGAGGTGAGACACTTTGAATGGATTGTTTCTTCTGGTACAAAATGGCACTGTGGAGAACAAAAACAACTTCCAAGAAACTCATTTCTAAAGTGTTTAGGTTTTAGGGGAATTGGGTTTATAATTAATTCTTTCCATTCCTAAGAGATTTCTAGAAAATTCTCTTTCTCAATAGTGAATTCATTTCCCCCCTTAGAGGAGCATTTTAATTGGAAGTTTCCAGAGGCAGATGACTTTGGGGGAAAGGTTTTATATGGCTTTGGGGCCAGACACAACTGTGTGAAAGTTCCTATTGTGTTATCCAATGTATTTGGATAACATGCTTAAGCCATCTGAGCATTAATTTTCTAATTTATAAAATGAGGATAAGAATACCGAACTCATAAGTATGCTGGGAGGAGTAAATTAGATAAGACATGAAAAACACTTTGCAGTGTAACCAGAAAGCAGCTTTTCAAGGTAATAGGGTTGAGAGGTAATAGCAATCGAGAGATGTTGGAGGTCTGTTGATGTGATTTTTGTATCTCCTATCTTGATGGAATCCCTACATCAGAGGCTGCTTTCAGGGTAAAAATGAAACGATCCATCCCTTTAGTTTTGACTGATGTTTCTGTGTGTCAAACAGGTCAGTTAGAGCTTTTTGTTTCCCCCACTAGTCTTTTCTACGTGCAGGTGCCAAAGGGATGGCTATGGGATTTTTTGCCCTAAGTGCCAGTGGTATAACCTTGGTGGGTCAGTGGTATAACCTTCGTGTGTTATGATACATTGTTACTTCAGTGCTAGAACAGATCCAATAGCTATTTCCAGCACAGGTGGAAATGTTATTGGGAATAGATACTTGTATCCTTAACAGATTAATAAGTGTAAATAATATAGTGGACACTGTGATGTACCCGCCAGGTTTCCTTTCAGAGAAGTTGATAGTTGGGTGTACTAAAGCACACTCATTTCCCCCAAAGGTCAGACGTGTTGAGTGCTGACGGTTCACAGATCTGTCCCTTTCTGGGAATGTCCCTGCACTGGGGGGAGGGGCTCTACTCAAAGTTAAGCTCACGTTCAATGACAATTTGAGGTGTGGCTATGAAGGCCCCACCCCCTTTCCTCAAGGAGGAAACATAATTGCATAAAGTGATCCATTGACACATAGTATGTATGTTACTTTTGTTCCTGTTCTTGTGCTCTGTGCATGAGAATACATTGGATACATTGCTAACCCATACAATCTTTGAAAAAAAAAATTATTAATTCAGCACAGACCCATCTGAGGGTTCAAGAGGCTGGGCTGAAACATGCATAAATTGCCCAAATAAGAGGATTGATGGCATTTGGGGGAAACCCAGGCCACAGTCTCAAGGATTTCATTTCAATTACTCAATTCATGTATTTAAATTCTCTATGTCAAGTGTAATTCCCTTGCCTGCCATCTTTCAGGCGTGTGTCCTTGCCAACTCCTTTACCTGGATAACTCTTACTTCTCTTAAAAACTGCACTCAGGAGTCACTTCTTACAGGGAGTCTTCCATGATTCTCAGACTGCACTCGTTTCTCCTCCTCTAAGGCATTGACGAGATGCAAGCCTAATGCTTTTCATAGATTCACCTCATTTTACTATAATTTTAATATAGAAGTGGGTTCATATAGTTAGAAACCTTTATTCCCCAAATCTAGCAATCATACTTACATATAATATATGTTGAATCAATAGTAGTTAAATTGAACTGAAATATGAAAAGGTCAATTTTCATCATCATTCCAGTCTTGAACTCACTGAAATTAAAAAGGATCATCTCCGACTTTACCAAATAGCAAACAAAAAAAAATTTTTTTAAGTCTCTGCCACTCTAAGAGCATAATTCAAGTAGATGAGACACACACTTAAGTCTTTAGAGAGAAACGAAAAAGAATTTTCTCTCTAGGAAATGTACAAGGAAATAATCTGCTCAATCTGAGAACAGATCCAATAACTAATTCCAGCAAGGATTGAAATGTTATTAGGATTAGATACTTGTACCCTTAATAGGTTAATAGGTGTCAATAATATGGCTGAGCGGCTAGAGCAAAGCACAGATATGTGAGATCCTTCTGAAAGTTGTTTTATGAAACTATGAGCCAATACAAGCTTTTTACTTCCACATTATATAAAGAAAATCACTACTTGTCCGATTAGAATGTTCACTTATTCAATTCTTTAAAACATTTACATTTTTTTCTGTCCTGAACATTCTCAAGACTTTTGGCACATTATTTACGTCAGTTATGCTGAATTCTTAAAATCTGGCCTTGGTTATACAACTCAGGTCTTTCATCACTGGTCCCTCTCTGTGAGAGTGGGTAGTTTTAAATAATCTTATTATAGAAAAGAATAGATTGAGTGGTTTGAATTACAATTTCCCAACAGATTCCTAGTTCAAATAAAACCGTCTTTGGTTTTAATGTGGTTCTTTTTGTGCAATGGCAGGAAATAAAAAGGGACACATTTTTAGAGCTAAATATGATAGGTACAAACCCACAACATTTTGGAGAGACATTAGGGCAAACCTATTTACTCTTCAGATCAAAAGACTAAAGTTAAAGCAGCGAAGTAATTAGTCCAAGGTCATATACCTAGTTCACAGCAGAAATATGACTTGATGTTAAGATGTGCTTATTTTGCTTTATAGAAGCAACTGTCATTAAGCAGAGGCTTAAGACAGCTTTTCTCAAGGTCAGAAAATCTTGATTCAGATTCTGGCTTTGCTGGGATAGAGAATTGTGGGAACTTTGGCCAACTCAGTTTCTCATCTACTAACTGTGGTTTTCATACCCATTTCCAAGAGGAGAGTAAATTTTCAAGAAGTATTGGCTGGATCTGCTACCGGGCCTTATAAGAGTGGCTTTGCTTGCCAAAATAAAATTTTGGAATTTCTTTTAAGACATCTTACATTCAAAGACAACAAGAGAGGTGGATAATGTTTAAGTCACCAGATAAAGTTTCAGGCTTCTCCCTACGGGTCAACTGATGCAAACCAATCAACCTCCAAAACCATTGGCTCTTGGGTGCAATATGATCCAAATTTTCCTCAAGAGGTTCTCCCAAGTGCAAAGTCAATACCTAGCTACATCCATTCTGTCAAGCTGTGAAATCATTTGCTCGTCAGCCAGAATAACTCTGAACAATGGGAATTGTTATTTGCAAGATGTTCTTAACACCCCGAGTCAAGCGGTTCTTTGTATCTGTCTAGGAGGTTCGCAGAAATGCTACTTTCTTCAAGTAAGTCCAAAAATCTGTTGATGATTTTTATTGATTGAGTTCATGAGCCTGTGGCTTGAGGCAGATCGTGAAACACTGACTCCATCCTTGGATGCTTTTCACAATCCCATTGCCCTGGAGCCAACAACAATTGCCTGATTGGTTGCTGGCTACAGCAATGGGGGAAATCTACTCACTTATTATATCAGGCAGAAAGAACCTGCTTCTGTTTTTTGGTACTCTATTTGAGAATTCAAGGCCAGTTGTACCCTTCTGCTGGAGAAGCAGTCCAATATTTGATGTTATGACACTCTAAATATAGCACAACCTGGAATCCTCTAGGAGGGTTAGGAAAAGGGAGGTTGTTTCAAGAAACAGAGAGAAAGAGAACAGTGCCTTCTTGTTCAATTACATTCCAAAGTTCTACAGTTTGCTAAGACTTAGTCATTAGCTTTTTGTTGAGATGTAAGACACGTACATTAATGCGCACAAATTTGAGGAGTCCACCTTGATGGTTTTGTGTATGCCTACACATGTGTAATCACTTCTCAACTCAAGCAAAATATCTCCAGGACCCAAGGACTCTCCCCCTACCTAGTCAAATACTATCCCCCTCCCCCAATACACACACACACACACACACACACACACACACAGAGACAACCACTGTTTGGCTCCTATTAACATAGGTTATTTGGCCTGTTCCTGAAATATATATATATAAGTGGAGCCATACAGAATCCATTTTGGTGGACCTGGCTTAGTTTGCTCAGTATTATGTTGAAGCAAGTACCCGTGTTATTACTGTGCACGGCAGTAGTTTATCCGTTTATACTACAGTATGAATACGCTGTACAAGTACACTGTAGTTTATTTACCCTTTCACCTATTTGGGTTGCTTCCATTTCAGGGCTGTTATAAGGGAAAGCTGCTATAAACATTTTCGTTCACGTCTTTGGTTGACCTCTGCATTCCTGCTTCTCAGGGAAATACCTAGGGAGGGAATCGCTGAGTCATAGGGTAAGCTCAGACTGAACATTAAGAGATGCTGACAAAGAAGCGTGGGAAGTTGGGACGCCTGGGTGGCTCAGTCGGTGGAGCGTCCGACTTCGGCTGAGGTCATGATCTCGCGGTCTGTGGGATCGAGCCCCGCGACGGGCTCTGTGCTGACAGCTCAGCGCCTGGAGCCTGCTTCCGATCCTGTGTGTGTCTCTCTCTCTCTGCCCCTCCCCCACTCTCACTTTGTCTCACTCTGTCTCCCAAAAATAAATTAAAAAATGTAAAAAAAAAAAAAAAAAGTGTGGGAAGAGACTTGGGCCAATGAATACTCCCACCATAAATGCAAGAGGGTTTCGGTTGTTACATCTTCAACCACACCTGGAGTTATCAGCCTTTCGGCTTAATCTGTCAACTCTCATTTCAGTTCTATTTACGTCGTAAGGGGAAAACTAGCAATGTGTTTAACGGTGTAGATTCTTGCATCCGGTTGCTTGAATTTAAATCCTGTGTTATTTGCCACCTGTGTGACTTTGGTTAAATTACTCAGCCTCTTTGTACCCCGGTTGCCTCAACTGCAAAATGAGGCTATTAAGTACAGGGTTCGTACAGGGTGGTTGTAAAGGCTAAACGACTATCGTATCGCTCTTGGACCAGCACATAGAAAACACCGTTAAGTGTTAGGTCTTTCTGTGTGTGTTTGTTTTTACATAATATACTCACATGTTTCAAAAGTCAAAACATACAGAATATTCGTTAACTTTTTTAAAAAATCAAAATAGTTATTGCAGGGCTATGATTTCTGAGGTCCTATGCTACACGTTGCGTGTGGAGGAGAGCGGAGGGAGGAGGGAGATGTGGCGACAAAGCTATAGAGGCAGCAGGAACCAGCCTGAGGAGCCTTGTTAGGCGAAGGGGTTCAGACTTCCCTGAGAAGGTCATTGGGACACATTAATGTAAGCCAGGGAGTGTCACTGTCATACTTGTATGATGGGCTAGAGATGGGATGGGAGGGGGGACAGAATATTAGCTACCTCTTGCAGAGGATTGTCATAGTACCAGGCACTGTGCTAAACATCTTGCAAATGTTTTCTCAATGAACCCCAAACCCGACAGAATGTCGTCATCATCTCATATTACAAGTAGGTTGAAGCTTAGGGCGAAAGCAACCTCCCCAAGGTCACGAAGTCAGTAAGTGGTTGAGCTGGGGTTTCAACCCAGTGCATCTGACCCCTGGATTGAAGTCCTGACCATGTCCACGCACCAAAACAATGAGTGCCACAAACAAGATCTTCAATCCCCTTTGCAACACTCTGGGGGAAGTATGATCCTCATTTCACAGATGAGACAACCGAGGCTCCGGCTAGAAAACACCATCCCCAGGGTCCTGCGCGGGGGAGTGGCAAGCCCGTGTTCAACACTGGGTCTGCCATGTCTTTCCCTCTGGGATCTCCCTCTCCGGTGTGGGAGCTCACAGCAAATGAACCTGACAAAAACTGTTGCTACCTTAGTCTAAATCAGGGGCAAGCACTCTTCTTCTATAAAGGGCCAGAAAACAAATATCTGAGGTTTCGCAGGCCGTATGGTCTTTGTACAGCTGTAGCTTGAAATATGTACAGAAATGGGCATGCATGGCTATGTTCCAATACATCTTTTATTTACAAAAATAGGCCTGGGCTAGATTGGCCTGTGGGTGGCATTTATTGACTCCTGGTATGACATATCTAAAGAATACAATCACCCTTCTCTGACCAGTTATAACTCTGGTAAAAAAAAAAAAAAATTAAACTCATGTTACCAATTATGTAACATAACTTTCTTTAACCATCCTATTGTACTTGGAATATTTAGAGTTTCTATCTTCTTTTTTGGTCTTGATTTTGGTCTAGATATTGATGCTCCCAAACTTTTGTTTTCACAGTGCTTTTTTTTTTCCCTCTCCTTTAGAATTATGTCCTTGGGAGAAATTCCCAGTAGTGGGATTACTGGTTAAAATATATGGGTGTTTTTATAGGTATCTATAAAATTATATTTTCACTTGAGGCATATTGAATGAATCTCCCCACTCCTTCCATTATTTCCACACCACCCTACATGAGTAGTATTTATTATTATTTAGCCTCAAAATCCACCCCCCCCCACCAATGCTCTAAGTGCAAAGCCAATGAAATATTTAACTTCAAAAAGCAAAATGTCACCAGCTGAATGGGTGGAAGATATACGTGAGAAAAGAAAGTGTTTGGGGACAAGCGGCAGAAATTTGGCACAAATACTACAAACTTCTCCACTTGCCCTTTCTGTGTCTTAAACACGCCGAACATTTTGCTTCCCAGGATTTATCTGATTCTCCTTGAAAGTGTTGAAATGAACTCATGTCCACACCCAAGGCTGCCAGTGTCTGAAAAATTGTGTAGCCTGTCTTTGGATGAACAAATTTAAACTCAAAGGAAACAACTTCTGTGTTTCTTAATTTTCTTGGCTTTTTAGGGTAGGAAGTGGGATGGAAGAGAAGTTTTTTTTCCAAGAAAGAAATCTTTCATAACAGGTTTGAAATAATGACAAAAATAAATAAACGTTATAGACTGTCAAAAAATATCTATATCAGAATGACTGATGATGAGTTTATCCCTTTCATCATGGAACTATCTTCCAGGGGCACCTCGGTGGCTCAGGCGGTTAAGTGTCCAACTTCAGATCAGGTCACGATCTCACAGTTCGTGAGTTCGAGCCCCGGATCAGGCTCTGTGCTGAGAGCTCGGAGCCTGGAACCTGCTTCGGATTCTGGGTCTCCCTCTCTCTCTGCCCCTCCCCTGCTCACCTTCTGTGTCTCTCTCTCAAAAAAAAAAAAAAAAAAAAAAGGTAAGCATTAAAAAAAAAAAAAAAGAAGTATCTTCCAAATGTGGACCTCTTCTCTCCACTCATACTCTCTTCAGCAAGCCTCTCCTCATATGAGGCTATCATAGTAACCTCTTAGGTGCCTTCAGGTGTTCCAAATCTGATTATTCCCCCAAATCCACCCAGACTGGTCTTGTTGAAAACCCCACCTGATGACGGTGCTCCTCTGAGAACTCTTTCAGCCCCGCAGTGCCCACGAAATAACCAGGGCCTCTACAATCTACTCCCCAACTGCATTTTCTGCCATCATCTCCTATCCTTCTTCCACCCCCTTGACGACTTCACTGAAATGCTCGTCCGCTCTTTACCATGGACAAGCATGTATATGCAGGGCATCCCTCTAAAACACAGCCTAGGAGCTGCAGAGGCCTGGGTGACTTGTTAAAAACACAAGCTCCCAAACTCCAGATCGCTCGAATCAGAATCCCACAGTCAGGAAGTAAGATTTTATTTTGTAAGAAGCTCTCCAGTTACTCCTTTGGTGAGGGGACCACTGTGTCTGCTGCTCCGTGTCTTGGAATGCCGCTTCCTCACTCCCGGCAGATTGCGCCTCCTTCTTTCAGATCCCACTTAAACTTTGCCTCCTTTGGGAAGAATCTCCTACTACCCCAGTCACGGAATCAACACTTCCTTACCCTTTCCTCTGAGAGTACTCTACCATGCCTTCATTCCCCCCGTTTGTTGAGCATTGCTTTCTCTTCCTCCATGAGAAAATGCCCTCTGTGTCAATAACATGTGTGCAAGAAGGATGACGTAGAAGGTGAGATGAATTCTGGCGAGTTACCATGTGACCATCTCTGATCTAGGCATGTTGGAGAAATCCCATGAAGCTTAAGGGTGACCATTACAGAACTTGCAAGTTCCTTAGCAAAGCAATTCTCCCTTCTCTTTCTGGGGTGCCTTCCTGGCCCTACTGTCACACAGGCATGTCACAAAGCTCTCCCTGTGAAATATACATTTTTTTTAATGTTTATTTTTTTAAAGAGATAGAGTGTGAGCATGGGAGAGGCAGAGAGAGAGGGAAACACAGAATCCAGAGAGGGCTCCAGGCTCCGAGCTGTCAGCACAGAGCCCGACGCAGGGCTCGAACCCACAAACTGTGAATCATGCCCTGAGCCAAAGTCAGACGCTTAACCGACTGAGCCACCCAGGCGCCCCTGCAATATACATTTCTAAGGGTGGGGTCTGTGTCTTCTTCATCGTGTACCCACATCACATACAGAGTGCCTGATTATCTGGACTTTTGCGTAGTTTACAATCTCTGGGATCCAAGAGGCTGACATCAGTCTAACATGGTGCTTAAGACCATGAGCTTTGGAATTAGGGCTTGGGTTCAAATTCCAGCCACGGACTAGTGATCTTGCGCTAATTACTTACCCTACGCTGCCTCAGTTTTCTCTTCAGCAAATGGGAATAATAAGAATACATATCGAGTTCTTCTCAGAGTTAAATAGGTAGTGGTGTACCTCTAATCATATAGTAAATGGTGAGTAAATGTTGGCTTTTATTGACATGGTAGGCAGCCTCTTCCTGAGGAGTTCCCCAAGTCTCCTTTGAGGTAGTCATCTGACTCCTGAATGCCGATGGGCGGCCTGGAGAATTCCAGGCCCACGTACTGCTGCTCTCCCCACTCAGAGGCATCTGTCCTAATCTGAAACACAGGACCCTAGCAAGGTCCCAACATCCCTTCCCCAGCCCTCCTGCCCTGCGTGGCCCCTCGAGCACCATTCAGTCTTGCTGAGGGAGGATAACAGTGCTCTGTATACAGCTCTGTGCAAACATCAGATATTGTTGTCATTTCTCTCCTTGACTGGGCTTTAAATTCTTTGTTGGCAGAGATCATGCCCACACACACACACACCCTATTCCTCCTGGGGTGGAGGAACCTCCAAACAATGGTTCCACTTGAGGAACCTCACAAACAATGGAGATGTGAGCATGATATGTCCTGCTCTGGACTGTAGATTTTCTGGAAGGGCACGGACCGTGCTGACCAAATAAGAACTGACCTCTGATGAAGACAGATACCGCCCTTGGTTTACTGAGGAAGCCCTACTCTATTGCTCTCCAGTGACCTGAAGCAGCCTCCACATTAACTATCTCTCTCAGAACACACATGATTCACTCTACGCCCAATTTAAGGTTTGCGACTTTTTTCTCACTGTGGTTTGAGAAGTGTTTTAAAATTTATGGGAGGCGAGTTACTTAACCTTGCTTTGAGAGAATTGCTCGATCCAAAACAAATGGAAGTAAAATACAAACTTAAAAAAAAAAAAAAAGCCAAGGTCAAAATGCAATATTCATAATCAGTGCCAGCCAGAACCTCAACTGCAAGATTAAAATAAGAAAGTGACCCACAGAGCTTCTCATGAATGCCCTACCTCTCTGAACATGCATAGGAGTTGAGAGTATTTCTCATCTGAGAATTGATTCATTGCTCCCTGGTGGTGTTATGTTTGCACCTGTTTTGGTCTGTGTCTTGGTTGGTTCAGGCGGCCGCAGCAAATTGTAGAGGGGGGCCTAAACACCAGAAATGATTTCTCACTTCCTGGAAGACCAGGGTGCCAGTGTGGTCCAGCTCTGGCGAGGACTTCCTCCCACATTGCAGATGACCCATCTTGTATTGTCACGTAGCGGGAAGAGGAAAGAAAGCTCCCTGGGGTCCCTTTTATAAGGGCACCAATCAGATTCACGAGGACTTCACACTCACGACCTCATCACCTCCCAAAGGCCCTACATCTTAATACTTCACTCTGGAGATTAGAATTTCCCCATATGAATTTTGAGGAGATACAAACATTCAACCCATTGCAGTCTACCTGCATTTTGTGACCTCCATGATGTGACAGAACATGTCTCGTTTATACCGTATTCCGCTATGGATTGATTGCATACAGTATCTTCCACCTTGGGTATTTTCAATAAATACTTGTTTAATGGGAGACCATGGTCAAAGGCAAGCTAGCTTTGGTTTTGTATCTTTCACATGGGTACAATGATTATTATTCATATGCTTTTGAGAGAATTAAAGGAGTAATTGTATGTGGAAGGGACTTCCTTCCTTCCTCCCTCCCTCTTTCCCTTCCTTCTTTCCTTCCTTCCTGCTTTCCATCTTCCCTTCCTTCCTTCCTTCCTTCCTTTCATCCTCCCTTCCTTCCTCCCTCCCTTCCTTCCTTCCTTCCTTCCTTCCTTCCTTCCTTCCTCTTTTCTTCCTACCTTCACTTCTTTCCTCTCTTCCCCTTTTATTCCTCATCCCTCTGAAAAATGTTGGCCAAAGACCAGAGAGAAAGGGATAGAAGCCCCATGGCACTTGGCATAGAAAGGAAATAAGTCAGGCTTGGAGAAAGGCTGCTCTGGTTTGCTGTAGCACAGCCATCGTGGGAGGCCAGCAGCAAAGACAACGTTGAGGATTGATTCAGGGTAAGCATAGAATTAGTTAGAAAGAGACCTTTTAAAGAGGCCTCTTCCTACTTAATTTTTCCATGTCGGACATCATCTCTTCCTCTGCTTCTAACTGGTAGCCCAGCTTTCCAATAACTCCCTGTGTTGACTAAAGGACAAGAAAGCACAATAGAGATCAAGCAGTCCTCAAGGTCAAGCCACGCCCCTGTCTTGTTCCTTAGAAACACATGCACACTCCTCTCCCTACGCTACTGTCTTTCTCTTCACCTGCTAAAGAATTTCAAACTACGTTTTTTTAATAACTAAAAATTTCAAATTTCTTTCACTCTAATCCTTGATTTACCACTTGCAACCTTCTTTTGAGTATTTGGTCATCCATTAATAAATTTATATATGTTTGTATATAATAATATAAATTAACACATGTTCATTTACAGTATTTAAGCGTCAGTTAAGCATCTGACTTCGGCTCAGGTCATGATCTAACAGTTTGTGGGTTCGAGCCCCACGTCAGGCTCTGTGCTGACAGTTCAGAGCCTGGAGCCTGTTTCAGATTCTGTGTCTCATTCTCTCTCTGCCCCTCCTCCAGTTGTGCTCTGTCTCTCAGAAATAAATAAATGTAAAAAATATTTTAAAAAACATGTTCATTTACATATATACTTTTCTCAGATTATTAAATTATACATTTTTATCTGATTTTTATTATTTTTCGTAGTCATTTTTTAATTGTTGCAAAATATATATAACAAAATTTCCTCTTATAATGATTTTATTTGTTTTATTTTTCAACATGATAAGTGCAGTCCTTAATCCCTTTCCCCTATTTCACCCGTCCCCCCACCTCCCCTCTGGTAACCATCCGTTTGTTCTCTATACTTAAGAGTCTGTTTCTTGGTTTGTCTTTCTCTCTCTCTCTCTCTTGTTTTCCTTTGCTCATTTGTTTTGTTTCTTAAATTCCGCAATGAGTGAAATCATGTGGTACTTGTCTTTGACTGACTAATTTCACGTAGCATTCTACTCTCTAGCTCCATTCGTGTTGTCGGAAACAGCAAGATTTCATTCTTTTTTATGACTGAGTAATATTCCATTGCATTTCTATGCCACATCTTCTTTATCCACTCATCTGTTGATGGATGCTTGGGCTGCTTCCATAGTTTGGCTATTGTAAATAATGCTGCTGTAAACAGGGGTGCATGTATTCCTTTGAATTATTGTTTTTGTATTTCTTGGGTAAATGCCTAGTAACATGATTCCTGGATTTCCCCTTTTAATCATCTTAAAATGTGCAATTCAGTGCCCTTAATTACCTCCTTAATTACCACTTTTTTTAAAAATAGGGAATCTGTAAAAATACATTCTTCCGAAGCACCTCACATGGCAAAGTAAAAATTTGCACCCTTTTCAGCATGACCAGTATTTAAACAATATCCTTATCCCATATACTGCCCTGTCATGACAGAGTGCCATAGAACCAAGAAAAAAGCTCACCATCTTACACGCCAACTGAAAGTAAGCTCTGCTCCAGGTATGAACATTATATATGTTCCTGTTAAGTTATTTAGAGAAAAGGAGGAAAATCCAAAGAATAACGAGGACCCAGGGAAAGTCAAAGACCTAGAAAGATAAATTGTTACAGAATATGTCGTTACATCGGAAATTAAAAGAGGGGGTACCTGAGTGGCTCAGTCTGTTGAGGGCCTGACTCTCGATTTTGGCTCAGGTCATGATCTCACAGTTTATGAGTTCAAGCCCCGCATTGGGCTCTGTACTGACAAAGCAAAGCCTGCTTGGGATTTTCTCTCTCCCTCTCTCTCTGCCCCTCCCCCGCTGGTGTCTCTCTCTCTCTCTCTCTCTCTCTCTCTCTCTCTCTGTCTCTCTCTCTCTCTCTCAAAAATAAATAAAAAACAGTACAAATATTTTTTTTTAAAACAATGAAATTAAAAGAGGACCCAAAATACTAAGAGAGTCTCTAGGCAGCCTTCAGATGATCAAGTATTTGGTAAATTTATGTCATAGAAAGGGAATTAAGAACATGGGCTCTGACCCAAAACTGGCTTAAAAACTCAATTACGCCAATGAATTCCTGTGTGAAATTGGGAAATCATTTATCCTATACATGACCTTGTAACCTTCTATGTAAAACAAGAATGATAACAGAGCTAATTTTATAGGGTAATCGCGAAGCCGAAGTTGTAAAGTTGTGAGGGGAGTTGAGTTTGTGCGCGTGAAATATTTAGGAAATGCCCAGCATTCAATGCTATGGAAGTGTCAGCTGTAATATTGACGTTACTGTTAGTATCTTCCAGAATGGTTTTAAGGTTAAGAAGAGATATTTTATGGAGGGAAAAACAAGCGGGCTTGGAAGATTTCGAAGTTGAGTTGATGGGATACTATCCTATCTGATTCTCTTCGCTTATGCTTCTCTCATGGCTAAATTTCTCTAGTGGCTTTAAAAAGCAAAGAGGGGCCAGAAGAGAATGCCGGCATTTTCTAGCATTGCTAATTGCCATATGCACTCATCTCGCCCACCCTCCCGACCCCCGGCCCTGATACATGCTTGCCACAGAGCAGTGTTCTGATTTCTGCCTCTCTGCCAGACATTTAGATTTAGATTCTCTACCTCATTTAGGCTTTAGAACAACCTAGTGAAAGAGGTCTTCACCACCGTAAGGATGAGGAAGTTGAGTCTTAGAGAGGGAGAAGAACTTGCCCAACTACCAGCTCCATATGGCAGAACTAGTTGAACTTTTTGGGTGAAGTTCAGAGCCCATGCTCTCTCTGCCACATCATGCCCTAAGCAAGACTCCCGTGGTTCCAGCTGTCTAGGTGTTTCTATGTATAAACAGAAGGTGTCAAGGATCTAGAAATAGGCCATCCATCAGTGGGTGCCATCTGTAGCCGGTGTCCCAGGGAGCAGTGGTCGGTCCCAGTTGAGAAATTCCAATCCTACCATCTCATTAACTCCTCCCCCCCCCCAGCACTCCCTACACCCCTACAACTGCTTCCATAGAGCTCCATCTAGTGCTTTAGGGCAGGGCGAGTCAGCAGGGGTGGGAATTGAAAACAAAGGTCAGGCTTCTCTTGGGAGAGTCTTCTTCAGAAAGCCTTCCAGGTGATAACTTAATGCCAGAGAGCCGAGTTGGAGGACGAGGGCAACCTGGGGGAGGATGGGTGTGACTACTTCTCCCAATAAACGGAAATTTCCCTGGCCATCCCCAAAGAAATATATATATATATATATATATATATATATATATATATATATTAGATTCACAAATTATACATCTTGTTACCCAAATGGGCTACATCTTTCTCACTGCTTATGTATTTATTTATTTATTATGTTTATGTTTTCATTTCTCTGCCCTTGCCCGTGCTGCTTTCTCATCTTGTAATAAAGCTTCATACCTAATATTCAGGGTTTAGAGGCCCTGAACCTGAAGAATATGCTGAGGAACAAAGTCAGCTGATAGATTTTCTGATCTTCTGCAGTAAATCCCGTCTAACATGCCTCCCTGTCTTAGCCTTCTGACCCCTTCCTTAATACTCCACCAAGGCAATTCTACAACCTCATTTACTGTAGACAATCATTTTCCCGAGCTTCAAACAGCCATCCTGTTAGAGTATTACAACTGGTTCAAGTATCCTTGCCAGAAAGAAAACCTGAGTGATGAGAAAAATGTCCCGTATCCAGGCTTATATTCCCCAAGTCTTGTTCCAATAGCCTCAAAGTCCATTTCCAAACATGTTTCCTTGATTACCGCTGATATATGTAACTGGGTCCTGAAAACCAATTGATGAATAATAGTCCCTTTCTTCCTGAATCAGAAACAGTAATTCTTCCAGGTAGGCATGCTAAGACATCACTCTAATTATTGGTCCACTAGAGGCAGTGAGGAGAATGGAGGCAGATCTCAAGGATGGCAAGCACCACTTTCAGAATCAATGCCCTAAGCATGGCCTTTGCCTCATGTGCGGGCAAGGGAGGCTGCTATTCCCCATCACCGACGAGAGAGACATTTGTGTCCTCCTGAGGGTTCAGGAGAATCTGGGGATTCAATGTTCTCAAGCATATTCATCCTGATGACCCCATCCCAGCTCTCAGGGACCTATTCCTTCTATATTGGAGCACAGAATTTAGTCTAGCATACTTGCTATAGCCTCAAAATCAGCCTTCTTTGTAATTCTGCTACTCTCACAATCAGATCCCGATTTTCAGTATAATCTGTCCTTGAGTGGCACATGAAAGTCTACTTAAGTCTGCCATACATATTTGCTGGATTTTGTTTTCCAAGCTCTGAGTTACTATCAATAAGAACTTAAATTGTTACCCCCCACCTCCCCAGAAAAACAGGTCCACCTGAAACCTCAGAATGTAAGCTTATTTGGAACAGGGTCTTTGCTGATATAATTAAGGTAAGGATCTTGAAATGAGATCATGCCGGATTTTGGTTGAGCCCTGAATCTAGTGACGGATATCCTTATAAGAACAGGGAAGGCACACAGAGACGCAGGATAGAAGGTCATCTGAACATGGAGGCAGAGATTGGAGCTTTGCTCCTGGAAGTAAAGGAGCACTGAGACACACAGAAGCTGGAGGAGGCAAGGAAGGATTCTCCCCCCTAGAGTCTCAGCAGGTAGTAAAACCTGCCAACACCTTTGATTTTAGACTTCTGGCCCCCAAAACACTGACAGAATAAATTTTTTCTTGTTTCCACCCCCCTGGTTTATGGTGCTTTGCATATGGCAGCGTTCAGAGACTAATACAGGAGCTGTCTGCTCTTAGTCTGACATGTGTTTTGGTGGCAATAAATAATGAACAACTAATTCCAATTTCTATATAACTACCTTCACCCGCATGTATCTCAACTATTAGAGATATCATATAAGGCAATGTAACCTCTTCCACCTTTAGCTTACCTTAATTTACCACAAGTGATAATATAGGTTACCACGATGTTACTGCATGCCAGGGATTATCATCATCCTACTTACTGTAAGCACTCAGGTCCCTGATGCCATCTGGCCAACAAGTGGAACATTATGGGATCCCATCTTGAGGATCTGATTTCTAGGGCCACTTCCGAGAGCAACTGTCTTACACAGATCCCTACACAGATCCCTAGAGTGATATTCAAATATTAGTTTATTGGGAACACAATTGCAGGAAATTCTGTACGGGAAAATTTTGGAGAAGAGGAAGAGGAAGAGGAAGAGGAAGAGGAAGAAGAAGAAGAAGAAGAAGAAGAAGAAGAAGAAGAAGAAGAAGGAGGAGGAGGAGGAGGAAGAAGGAGAAGGAGGAGGAGGAGGAGGGAGAGGAGGGGAGGGGGAGGAGGAGGGAGAGGAGGGGAGGGGGAGGAGGAGGAGGGAAAGGAGAAAGAGAAAATTTGACAAAGTATGTAGCAAATAAGTTCCCACTGTGAACTTAATCCTGTTAAATAATTCAGAGAGTTTCACAATACTCTAAGTGAAAAAGGATGGATGGATGGATGGATGGATGGATGGGTGGATGGATGGATGGATGATCGACAGACAATCTAGTGATGAATGTAAACTATAAAGGCATACAATGCTATAATTGTAATTTTAGAGGGAATCCTCACTGACTCTTGGGCTCGGTGCGCATGAATGATTCTAAGTGAGAATTAAGACAGAGACAGGAGCAGACCTGTGAGGCTTCTGGCCACATAATTTAAGAAAATTGCATTGGAAAGTGTCTTTAGAAGTGCATAAACTAATTGCTCTCAATGAAGGCTTTGCACAAGGTGACCTCCCTCCTCCAATGTCGACTCACAGCCAGTGATTGGTTAAATTCAGGGATACAGAGTCTGGTTCCCATGCCACAGTTCGGGACTTTGCTGGAGGGCTATCCACACTTCAGACACCCTGTGGGGTCCACTGAGGCCTCGTCTATAACTGCATCACACACACTTCAACATCTTCCTCTGCCTAATCATGCTGTCCTTACTCCATCACAGATGCTATTCCTGAGCACACTTCCTGGGAAACCACTGGCCAGCAAACACCACCTTAGTATTTTTCCCCCATGGAACATTGACTCAACTGTGTTGCAGGAATGGTCTGAGAAAGCAGATACTAAAATAGGATACTAGAGCTGTTTTGGAGACACTAGAGCCAGCCTTTGGCTGGCTGACAAGGAGGATTCCGTCATTGATAAAAGGAGTACACAAAGCCCCTGGCATGGTGTACAAGTGCTATTGTTAACACCTCTCTGCTGGGATTAAACTCAGATGGAGTGCTGGAGGCAAGAAATACACAGGTTTTCAGGGGTTTAAGATACTTGGGGAGATAGCAATGTTAAGAACAGTAGAATCAGACGGGTATACTATTGTATACAGAGTTGATGTTTTGATCCGTTTTCCAACTATTGCTGCCAGTATGTAAAAATATAACTTGGGTTTTGTTTTACAGAAACCTTCCATCGCAGGGACTTGCTAAATTCACTGTTTCTCATAGTTGTTTTGGCAGCTAGGGAGTTTTTGACAAAAACTTTGTCTCATCTGCGAATAGAAACAGTCTAACTTTTTTCTTTTCCACCTTTATACATTTTCTTTTTCTTGCTTGTTTCCAACAGCTAGAACCTCTTGTAATGTTGAATTCAAGCAGGAAGGGGAACTATCCTGGCTGGTTTCCGATCTTAGGAGGGAAATATTTAATATTTCACTCTTAGGTAGGATGGTAAATGTATATTCTTCAGAGTGGTCCTTTCTGGATAGAGGAAGTTTCCATCTATGTTTAGATTGCTGAGAGCTTAAATCACTAATGGGTTGTTGGATTTTGTCAAATGTTATTTAGGCATCTGTTGAAACAATCATATTTTCCTCCTTTATTCTGTTATGATGGTGAATTAGTACAAACTGACTGATTTCAAAATGTTCCATGGAGTTTGTGTTCTTAAGATAAACCTTACTGATGGTGATGTATTTTCCTTCTTAGATTTCTGAAATCAATTTGCTATTATTTGTTATGTATTTTTACATTCGTGATCATGAGGGATAGTAGTCAACAATTTTGTTTCAAATAATGTTTTGGTCAGATTTTAGTATTACAGTTTTGCAGGTTTCACAACACAAGTTAGGAGATGTTTCCTCCTCTTCTATTTTCTGAAAGGGTTTGTGTAGGATTGCTATTGTTTCTTTCTAAAGTGTTTAAGGGGCGCCTGGGTGGCTCAGTCAGTTAAGCGGCCAACTTCGGCTCAAGTCATGATCTCGCGGTCCGTGAGTTCGAGCCCCGCGTCGGGCTCTGTGCTGACAGCTCAGAGCCTGGAGCCTGTTTCAGATTCTGTGTCTCCCTCTCTCTGACCCTCCCCCGTTCATGCTCTGTCTCTCTCTGTCTCAAAAATAAATAAATGTTAAAAAAAAAAATTTAAAGTGTTTAAGATAATTGATGAATGAAGCCATCTGGGCCCAGTTCATGTGTGTGCATGAGTGTGTGTGTGTGTGTGGTGGGGAGGGGGGTGTTTCTTTAACAGATACAAAGTTACTCAGATTTTCTATCTCATTTTTTTATCAGTTTTCATAAATTGAGTTTTCCAGGGTATTTGTCATTTATCTTAGTCGTCAAATTTGTTGTCATATAATTGTTAATAATAATCTCTTATTTTTTTAATATGTATAAAATATTTAGTGACATACCTTCTTTCCTACCCATAATTTTTTGTCTTTCTCGATCAGTTTAGCTAAACTTGTTTCAATTTTGATGACATTTTCAAAGCATCAGATCGTAGCTTTTTCTCTGTTATTTGGTTGTTTTCTGTTTCATTGATTTCTGCTTGCATCTTTATTATTTTCTTTTACCTATCGACTTTATTATGCTCTTTTTCCCCCAATTTCTTAGGGTGAACTCTTAGCTCATTGCTTTAGACTGTTTACTTTTCTAAAATAAGCATTTAAATCTATAAATTTCTCACCATTCATTGCCTTAGTTTCATCACATATACTTCGGTACATTATATTTGCTTTACAATCGCGTTAAAAATATTTCCTAGGGGCGCCTGGGTGGCTTGGTCGGTTAAGCGCCCGACTTCGGCTCAGGTCATGATCTCACAGTCTGTGAGTTCGAGCCCCGCGATGGGCTCTGTGCTGACAGCTCAGAGCCTGGAGCCTGTTTCAGATTCTGTGTCTCCCTCTCTCTCTGCTCCTCCCCTGTTCATGCTCTGTCTCTCTCTGTCTCAAAAATAAATAAACGTTAAAAAAAAATTTTTTTTTTAAATATTTTCTAATTTCCCCTGTGCTTTCTCCTTTGATGGATTATTTAGAATTGTTTAACTTCCAAATGCTTGTGGTTTCCTAGATATCTCATTTTTGTTGATTTCAAATTATATTACACTGTACTCAAAGCACATACCTACATTCCATTTATGTTTATTGAGGCTTGTTTTATGGCCACGCATATGCATATTCTTGGTAAACTTACTTTGTGTACCCATGTGCTACAACGTGTTCTTTAGGTTTAATTAGATCATGGCATGACGGTTCAGATTATCTACTTATTTACTCATTATTCCTAGCTGTTCTATCAATTACTGAGAATGGGTATTAAAATCTTCTTTGATTGTAGAGTTGTTTATTTTCCCCTATAATTTCATCAATATTTGCTTCAGGTACTTTGAGGCTCTGTTATTTGGGGTACACATGTTGGTGATGGTTATGTCCTTCTACGGGACTGGCCCTTTTATCATTATTAAATGCTTCTCTTTATCCCTGTTATAACTCTGTCTGGATTGGATAGCCTTCTCAAGTTTATTTTGTAATGATTATAAATGGTTGTGAAACAATTACTCCAAAATCTGTTAGCTTAAAACAACCAACATTTCTCATCTCACAGTTCCGTGGCTCAAGAATTACCCGAGCAGCTTAGTTGAGTGACTCTGCTTTGAGAGTGTCACAAAGCTAAAGCAAAGTTGTTGGCCAGGGTTGTAGCCAACTCAAGGCTCTACCCGGGCTGAAACTCCACTTCTAAACGCACTCAGGTGGCTATCGGTAGGTCTCAGCTCCTCATGGCCTCTTGAACCGAGGGCCTCAGTCTCTCACCACATGGGCTTTCTCTAGGTTTGTCAGAGTGTCCTCAAGATATAGCAGGTAGCTGGCTTTCTTCCCTCAGAGCAGTTGATGACATAGATAGATGACGGGTAGATAGGATTGAAAGCTTGAGAAAAAGCCCACAGATTTTTTTATAATCTAGGAAGTATCATCCTTTCATGTCTGCCATATTACATTTATCAGAAGCAAGTCAGAAATTGTAGCCCGTACTCAAGAGGAGATTACAAAGGGCATGAATACCAGGAGACAGAGATCTTCGGTGACCATCCTAGAGACGACCTACCACACTGTTTTTATAATATATCTTTTTTTTTTATGCCTACTTGCTTGCAACCTGTGTCTTTTAATTTAAAGGGATTCTCTCGTAGACACTATATAGAGGAGTCTTGTTTTTTTATCCATTTGAAAGTCTCACATTTTCTTTGGATTTTATGCAGTATTACGCACATTTCATGTAGTATTGTTGAATGAAATCTCCCATTTACTGTTTTCTGTTTGGCCGTCGTTTTTGTTGTTGCTATTGTTGTTCCTCTTTCCTGCCCGCTTTTGAAATATTTGAATTTTTTTGAGAATGTGACTTAACACATCCATTGGATCTTTACCTCTTTCTGTTATTTTTTAGTGATTGCTCTAGGAATTGGCAAATAGATTCTTAACATTTCACATTGGACCTAGTGTTACTCTGGTACCACCTGAGATAATATGTAGAAAACTTGCAATCATACGGTCTGTTCACCACTCCTGATCTATACTATAATTGGCATTATTACTACATATGCAATATATATCCTTACATATACATGATTCCAACAAGATGATGGTATACATTTGCTTTACATAGTCATAAGTAAATTAAATAACATAAAAGGGAAAGAGTCTTCTATTTTTACCCAAATGCTTACCTTAATTGCTTTTAGAAGATCCAAATTTCCATCTGGTATTATTTCTTAAGCTTGAAGAACTTCCTTTAATATTTCTGGCAGCACTCGTTTACTCGGGACAAATTTCCTCACTTTTCCTTTATCTGAAACTGTGCTTCGTTGTCTTCTGGTCTCCATGGCTTCTGATAAGTACTCTTTGTTAATTCAAATCACAGTTTTCCGATGGTGTGATGTTTCATTTTTCTCTGGCTGTTTCTAAGATTTTCTCTTTATGTGTGACTTCCAACATTTTGACTGTGATACGTGATGGTGATGTGCCTCGGAGTGACTAGCCCATAATGATCAAGTGGAAAGTCTAAGAAACTGATGGAAATCATAAACTAAAAGCTGACATAAGCTATTGGGGGACAAATATTAAGTTGGCTTCCACAGTGACCTACCTCAACAGTCTTGTTGGGAAAATCTATCACCTAATCCACTGGGTAAATGGGATCTATACATGTAGGGTAAAGAATGTGATTTCCAATGTGTGTGGTTTATAATTTCTAAGTGAATTTACTTTCAGTATGAAATAAATAAAGAGAAATACAATCAAAGGAGGCTTGGACCTTGGATCTCATCCAAGCTCTAAGTGATGTGAACAACATCACTCCTTTCCCTGGGCTGCTGATTTCTATGTATAATTCTGGGGGACTTCTAATACAAAACTACTAAGTGCTCTTCTCTTTCCATGTTTCTAAAAACCTTTTAAATCTGCAAAGGAGTCCACAGTGGAAAACGACTGGTTATATTTTGCCAACATCTCTTATAAACCCACATTGCTGCATTGTGCCCCTTAGCTGATGAAGGAAAGTGGAGATTTTCATCTTCAAACCAAATATAAAATTAAGTCATCTCTTCACTGAACTCTTTGACCATGTTACTCTTGAAATTAAAGGGTCTATCATATCCAGCCTCCCCAGATGGATTTGTGGGTTTGTTGTTTTTTTCCCCCTTTAGTGGAGTACAATCTGTCCCTATGTCTTATTTTTTTTAAACGATTAAAGATGTGCTTTTTGTGTAAACAAACTCTTGTAGCCTTAGTAACAGAAAACACAGCAACCCAGGCGGTGATGAGCTTGGGCCACGCAATCTTTTTAATCGCAGCGAATCTATACTTCTGTTCTTTTGGTTGGGTTTAATTTCTGCGGGAACTTTTGGGTTTCATCTTAGGTAAAGATACAGATTGGTAGACGTACAGATTATTATTGCAAGTTTAAGCTTCTTTCACATCAGATGAATTAATAGTTTAAAGTTGCCTCAGAGATCAATTCTCCTAATTTACTAAGGTAACTATAGCCCATAATACTCAAATGAGCACACCAAGGGAAAGAGATGGAAAGAGAAGTAAGTATTTATTGATGGCTTGCTAAGGGCCAGGCCCTTTGTAAGTGCTACCTGGCACTTTTAATCAGACAACTGTGTAGGGTAGTTATATTTATTTGCACTTTGGAGATAAAACTTAAGGCTCAGAGGTGTTAAATGCTTACTCAAGGTCACGTAGTATGGCTTATAAACCGCTGTGTACCACCTATAAGCTATGCAAGCAAGATTTAAATCCAAATCTCTGTGACTCGAAAGTATCTGTTTTTCCTACCGGCCACACTGCTTCCTGCTACGCCACACTCTGCTTTTCACGCAGATAGGCTACAACATGAGCTTTATGCTCCCAAGACAAGTGTTTTTTTCTACAAATCATCCTGCTCCTGCCTTTGACTCTCCTTTCCTAAACTTAGAGTAAATTTCTCCAAAGTTTAAAGATAATTGGGGGGACAAGACGTTAATGATCGATCTTTACTGATAATACTTAGCTATGAGAGTTAATACTTATTGAGAGACTAAGTAGGTACCCAGGATAATAGTAGGTGACAAGTTATTGGGCTCATTTCTCAAATGAACCTTTAAGTTTGGTGTCATGACTGTTCTTTCATGCAGATGCAAAATGGAGAAGATTAAATAATCTGCCAAAAGATACACAGCTATTGACTGCCCGAGTCAGAATTTCAGTCCAGACATCTGTTAGTTTAAGGGTTTGGTACATGCGTGTGTGTGTGTGTGTGTGTGTGTGTGTGTGTGATCATTTACTCAAAGAAAATGCACAGAACCTAAGGTTATAGTTAGATAAGATTTTGACAAATGTACAGGCCCACGAAAACCACCGTGCCAGTGAAGATATAGAACACTTCTGCTATCACAGAACATTCCATCCTGCCCATTTGCAGTCCAAGCCGTATCTCAGCCTCAGGACACAAGTGATGTGATATGTTCCCGCAGATTCTTGCCTGTTCTAGAATTTCGTACCAACGGAATCAGACAATATGTACGCTTTTAAGTGTGACTACTGAAGATAATGTGTTCAAGAGAAAGTCTGAGAGGCTCTTTCATGTCGTGGATATCAGTAGTTCCGATCTTTTTTTATTGCTGATTACTGTTCGATTATACGAATATACCTCCATTTGTTTATACATTCTCCTGCTGATAGAGATGCCTGGCTGTTAAATATAAAGCTGCTGGGAACATTCTTGTAAAAGTTTTCTTTTGATATACGCTTTCATTTCTTTTGGAAGTATATATAGGTGTGGAATTGGTCAGTTATGTTATAGGAAGGATTTAATTTTATAAGGAGCTACAATTTTCTGACGTGGCTTTATGGCTTCACCCTTCCGTCAGCAATGTGAGAGTCTCATTTGCTCCACAAACTTACCGACATTTTTCATTGTAGTCATTTTAATGGGTGTGGAGTAGTATCTCGGTGCGGTTTTAATTTAATTTTCATTTCCCTAAAGACCAATGATGTCGAGCAGATTTTCTTATGCCTCTTGGCTACCTGTATGTCTTCTTTCTGTGAAGTGTCTGTTCAACTATTTTGTCCATCTTTTATTGGATTATTTGTATTTTCACTTTTGATATGAAGGAACGCTTTATATACTCTGGCTGCAAATTCTTTGTCGGATACGTGTGGTGAACATTTTCTCCAAATCTGCCTTTTTTCTTAAAGCCGGGCTGTCATTTTGATGAACTCCAACTTCTCTTTTTGTCCCCCACATCTATGACGAGTGCTTTTTTGTGTTTTGTCTCAGAGATCTTAGCCTGTGCCACATTTGCTGGGATATTCCATTGTTTCTTTCCAGGAGCTCTGTAATTTTAGCTTTAAACTTAGGAAAATGGTCCATCTTGAATTAATCATTTAGTGTAGCCGGTAGAGTCGTTCTGGCACTATATTTTGAGATGATGTACCTTTCCCCATTAAACTGTATTAATAATGTCTTCAGAAATTAATTAACTGAATCCACGTTTATTTACTTATGACTTTCTGTTCTGTTCCATTGACCTGTTTGTTCAGCCACACACCAGCACCACACTGTCTTAACTACTACAGCTTTAAAATTAATCCCGAAATCAAATCGTGTAAACCTCCCAACCATTTTCTGTTTTTAACACTGCTTTGGCTTTTCTAGGATTTTTCAATTTCCATATCAATTTAAGATGATACTTAATTTTTACCAAAAAGTCATGCTCCCAGTTTAATTGGAATCATTGAATATACATATCTAATTGGGAAGCAATGATATTGTAACAATATTGAGTTTTCCAATCCACAAACATGGCATAGCTCTCAACTTACGTGCAACTTACTGAATTTATTTACTAAGTCAATTTGTCCCAACACTTTACATTTTCCAATGTAAAAGTCTTGTATGCATTGTGTTTACATTTCTCTCAAGTATTTTATTGTTTTGATGCTAAAGTAAATACTACTTTAAAACTTTCAATTCTTAATAGGTTATGGCTAGACTATAAAAATACAACTGATTTTTTTTGGGGGGCGCCTGGGTGGCTCAGTCGGTTGGGCGTCCAATTTCAGCTCAGGTCATGATCTCGCGGTCCGTGAGTTCAAGCCTCGCGTCAGGCTCTGTGCTGACAGCTCAGAGCCTGGAGCCTGTTTCAGATTCTGTGTCTCCCTCTCTCTGACCCTCCCCCATTCATGCTCTGTCTCACTCTGTCTCAAAAATAAATAAATGTTAGAAAAAAATTTAAAAAAAAATACAACTGATTTTTGTATATTTACCTTTTATCCTGAAGCCTTGCTGAAGTCATCTTTTTGACTAATCTAGGTTTTCTGAAGTGCTGAATTTTGGTTTAGTACATTTCATAGGGCTCTTCATGTATGCAATCATGTCTGCAAAACAAAACAAAACAAAAACAAAAACCAAAGAGTTTTCCACCTCTGTTCCAAAAGGTATACATTTTACATCATTTTCTTGCCTTATTCCAGTGCCAAGACCTCCAGTGCACAAGTGAGAAGATTAGACATGCTTGCTTTGTTCCTGATCTTTGAAAAATTAAAAAAAAAATTTAATGTTCATTTATTTTTGAGACAGACAGAGCACAAGAGTGGGAGGTTGCAGAGAGAGGGAGACACAGAATCCGAAGCAGGCTCCAGGCTCCAAGCTGTCAACACAGAGCCTGATGTGGGGCCGGAACTCACAAACTGTGAGATCATGACCTGAGCCGAAGTCGGACGCTCAACCGACTGAGCTACCCAGGTGCCCCATGATCTTTGAGAAATTTCTGAAACATTTTACCAGTGTTAAGTTAGTAAGGTTATTTCTTAATATTCTCGTGATCAGGCAGCAGAAATTTCCATCTAATCTAGGTTTTCTGAAATGGTCAATTTTTTCAAGTGGTTTTTGTGCACTTTTAAGATAATTATATATATTGCCACTTTTACGTTTCTAATGTAGTGAATTGCACTGATTGATATGTTATTATTACACCAAACTTGCAGGCCTGCTATTAAACGCCACTTGATCATGATGCATTATTCTTTTTATATATTGCTAGATATGATTTGCTGATGTTTTATTAAGATTTTTTTTTGCATTATATTTATTTTTCTGTGGATTTTTTCTGTGTGGAGTGTCAAATTGTTAGTTTGGGGATTATGGTGGTCCTGGCCTCATACAATGAGTTAGAAAATATTTCTTTATTTATTTTCTGAAAGAGTTTGTGTATTTTTACTATTATTTATTCAATGTTTGACAGAATTCATCATTGGTAGAATTTACTGCCAACACTGAATTTATTTAAATTCTGATTTAAATTTCTTTACAATATAGAGCAATATATATTTTCTGTCTTCTTTTGCCAATTTCAGTAATTATGTCTTTCAAATACTATGTTTATTTCATCTGAATTTTCAAAAATGTTGACATAAAATTGTATATGTTTTATCATTATACTTTTAGTATCTGGTAGAATCTGTGAATATTACTTCTCTTTCATTCCTGATATTATTTTTTTCTTGTTATTTGAGAGAGAGAGAGAGAGTGAGTGGGGGAGAGGGGCAGAGGGAGAGAGAGAGCGAGAATCTTAAGTAGGCTCCATATTCAGTGAGGAGCCAGACACAGGACTCAATCCCATGACCCTGGGATCATGACCTGAGCTGAAATTAAGAGTTGGACACTCAACTGACTGAGCCACCTAGGCGCCCCTAATTCCTGATATTATTAATTGGAGATAGATCTTAATTAGACATGCTAGGAATAATCAATTTTAGGAATCTATTCAAAGTAGACTATTTTGTCTTGGTTAGTTTCCTTTTTTTCCTGTTTTCTATTTCACTGACTTCCACTTATCTTTATTATCCCTTTCCTTCTACTTATGTTAGACCTTACTTTGTTCTTTTTTTCTAGCTTAAGGTAATAGGTTTGGTCATTTATTTCTATCCTTTTTGAAATTTTTCTAATATAAAACCAACGCAACAGGTATATGTTTCCATTTATTCCATGTTTTAGCTTTCATGACATAAATTTTGATGTGTTTGTATCCACTATAATTTAGTTAAAATATTTTTTTAAATTTCCTTTGGATATCTTTTGGATATATAATTTGCTTAGAAGTATTTATTTTATTTTATTTTTTTTTTTTTTTTTTAATTTTTTTTCAACGTTTTTAATTTATTTTTGGGACAGAGAGAGACAGAGCATGAACGGGGGAGGGGCAGAGAGAGAGGGAGACACAGAATCGGAAACAGGCTCCAGGCTCCGAGCCATCAGCCCGGAGCCTGACGCGGGGCTCGAACTCACGGACCGCGAGATCGTGACCTGGCTGAAGTCGGACGCTTAACTGACTGCGCCACCCAGGCGCCCCTATTTTATTTTCAAGTATTTGAAATTTTTCGACATATTTTTCCATTTATTTTATCTTTTTATTTTATTTATTTTTCTGCACATTCTATTTCAGGGTTATTGATGGTGTTATTCACACCTTTTATGTGTTATCTATTTATCCTTTCCATTCTCTACTTTTTCTCCATGTATTTTGAATTGCCACCATGAGGTGGCTACAAATTTAGGATTGTTATGTCTTTTTGATGAATTTACCAGTTGAGAAATTAAAAAAAAAAGAAAAGAAAAAAAATCCTATTTACTTGTTAAGATGCCTACCCTTGAAATCAATTCTAACATTAATACAGACTTACTTGCTTTCTTATGCTTAATGTTCTTCACATGGTGTCTGATTGTTTACTTGCACACTGATACTGAAAATGTGTCTCTTAAGCAGCAAATCATTGGGTCTTGCTTTTTTTTTTTAAAGTTTATTCATTTTTGAGACAGAGAAGGAGAGAGAGAGAGCTGAGAGGGGAGAGGGGCAGAGAGAGAGGGAGACAGATGATCTAAAGTAGACTCTGTGCTTACAGCAGATCTCACGAACTTTGAGATCATGACCTGAGCCAAAGTCAGACACTCAACTGACTGAGCCACCCAGGGACCCGGGTTCTTGCTTTTTAAAAAGAAACAATTTTAGGGGTGCCAGCGTGGCTCAGTCAGTTAAACATCGGACCCTTGGTTTGGGCTCAGTCATGATCTCAGAGTTCATGGGTTTGAGCCCCTGCCCTGACAGCATGGAGTCTGCTCAGGATTCTCTCTCCCTCTCTCTCTGCCCATCCCCCGCTCAGTAAATAAACATTAAAAGAAATAAAAGGAACAATTGGACAGTGTGTGCTTTTCAACTGGCATGTTTGGGCCATATCTAATGTAATTAGTGATGTGACTGGGCTTAAATCTGACTTCTTGCTATTTGTTGTTTGTTGGTGTGTTTCATTTAGTGTTTATCCTTTGATTTGCTTTTCCTGCATATTTTTCGGATGAAAAGGCAGATGTTTTTTCCTTAACCTTGCTCCCCTTTGTGATTTTTTTCTACCTTTAAGAACTTTTCTCATTCTTGTCTGTTATTTTATTGTCTGTGTAGGTTTTTTTTTTTCTCATTCATCTTTTAGGTTTCACTGAAATTCATGGATCTATACGATCTATACAAAATCAGGCATTATTTCTTCAATCATATTTTCTTCTCTTCCTCTCTCTACTCTCTTTCTGTGAACCCATCTACTATGTCAAACCATTTGATATTTTCTAAAGGTCGCTGGGTTCGTGTTCTTCAGTCTTTTTTTCTCTGTGAGCTTTGATTCTCAAAGGTTTTATTTTTTGTTTTCAAGTTCATCCAACTTTTTTTCTGCTGTTTTGTCCAGTGATTATATCTTTCCATTTCAGAGCACATTTTTTATTCTTAGAATTTCCAATTGGTTTCATTTAGTTTCCATTTCTATCTTGAAATGCCCCCTTTGTGTCACCAATTATATCTAATTTTTTTCCTCAGTCTTTTCTATATTTTTGACCGTTACCTTCAAGTACTCTTCTGCTAATCCCAATATTAATGTTTTTCATTTGGGGCTTTTCTAGACTCCATCTTTTATCACTAGCTCCCATGATCATCAAAAGCTCATCTATTGGGGCGCCTGGGTGGCTCAGTCAGTTGGGCAACCAACTTTGGCTCGGGTCATGATTTGTGGGTTCAAGCTCCACGTCCGGCTCTGTGCTGACAGCTCGGAGCCTGGAGCCTGGTTCAGACTCTGTGTCTCCCTGACTCTCTGCTTCTCCCCTGTTCACGCTTTGTCTCTCCCTCTCTCTCTCTCTCTCTCTCTCTCTCTCTCTCAAAAATGAATAAACATTAAAAAAATTTTTTTAAATAAAAAAAAAATCTAGTCTATCTTCTCCTTATCCCTGCAAACTAGCCTAGATATTTGATTTAATAGACAAGGCTTTAAAACAACCACTATTCAGCTTCTAATGACTCTTTTCTCTTGATAATTGATCACGCTTTCCTCTTTCTTCCCAGATATCATATAGCTTTAACTGAACTAAGCACATTGTATATAAAAGACATTAGAGACTGAGGTATAGTTTTTGTTGTTTTCTGAGCTAAAAAGCTCTTCCCTCTGCTTTGCAGTGGTTGAGGAGTTTACCATTCAATCTATTCTAGGAATCTAGTTGAGCTGGGTCTGGGTTACAACTTTAAGTAGATTGAATTCATCTCTACTGAGCCCAACTATAAATGCCACAGTCTGGGGCTTCCAAGAAACTAAGCCCCTTGTTCCTGTCATATTTGCGATGGGAGAACATTGGCCCACTATTTCAGATAGCTTTGGTTCCCTTTTCATTTCAATTTCAACAGGTTTCCGGAGCCTAAGCACCGTGAGCTGTGTGAGAAGGTGAATTATCTTTGCTTCCTAGCCCCTCCACCACTGCTACTTGCTTGGGGAAATTTCAGGAGAGTGGGGTGAGAATTCAGCTGAACGATCCATTTTAGTCTGCAAGGCTTTTCCAGACACCAATCCATCCTACAGATCCCACTGTCATCGAAGCCTTGTGTCTTTCTCCTTGACACTGAAAACTAGCCTGGACCACTCATCCACACACCTGCAAATAGATAAGGCACTTGTGCCCAGGTGTGGGAAAGTCCAGGATCTCCTCTCTCGGGAATTCAGTTCAACAAAGCTTTCTGGCATCCAGCACTTTTTTTGATAGATTCGTACAAAGGTATGATTTTTATTTCATCCATTTTTTTCATCAGCAGCCGTGTCTTTCTACATATCTAGTGTTAAAGTAATTTTGGGGTGCCTGGGAGGCTCAGCCAGTTAAGCGACCAACTTTGGCTCAGGTCATGATCTCACGGTTGGTGCGTTCGAGCCCCATGTCCCACATCGGGCTCTGTTCTGACAGCTCAGAGCCTGGAGCCTGCTTCAGATTCTGTGTGTGTGTGTCTCTCTCTCCTTGCCCCTCCCCTGTTCGTGCTCTGTCTCTATCTCTCAAAACTAAATAAACCTTAAAAAAAATTTCAAGTAATTTTTATTTGAAATGTAGCATCCATATAGGAAATCGCTTATGTCATAAGTGTATACCTCAATAAATTCTTGCAAAGTAAAAATACCTGTGTGGCCACTACTGAAATTATTACCTGTGTTCAAGAAACCCCAACCCCGGTACTCTCCTGTCACCATCAGCCTGTCACGGTCTTTATTTCTTCTTCTATTGGTTACTTTGCATTTTTGTATTGTAGTTTTCATCTCTGAACTAAGTCATTTCAGTATATATAGTATGTCTTTTTATATTTAATAGTGTGTGAGATTCATTCATATTCCTGCATATAGCGTAGGTACGGCATATTGTACAGTATCCCACTCCACAATGCGTTTACCTAAATTATGCAAGTTACACATTGCCTTAACAACTTATTTATCATTTTTCTATTCAACAACTCATTTCTCTTTTACCCTGTTGATGGATACTCAACTTTTGATGGTTAATAATTTGGGGCCATTACAGACATCGCTTTTATTAATGTTTCCATATACATGGTTTGCTAAACCCATGTACATAGTCCTGGGCATGTTGGAAATATTGAAAATTCTGACTTACAAAGTTGGGTCTGTTCAACATTAGCACATACTGGCCGTTTTAGTCCTTTGAATTCACTCATATTATTTAAATGTAAAGGTAATTTCTATTGAAACAAAATAAAACAAGACAGAGCTTCAGAGAGAAAAACGAAGCAATCAAGAACAAACAAATGGCGTGAGAACAATGGGCCAGATTCCTGCTTGGCAACCTCCTTCTCGATCTGAAGAGTAAGCTGCCTCCATAAAACAGGATGTGCCTGACCTAGGTCACTACAACCCTGTCTGGACCAATTCACTCATTTGATTTTGCTATTCTTGCTCTAAAGCTTGTGCCTTTCTAGCTACAACACTTTGCATCGAGATTCTCCAGAGGGATGCCCTCCCTTCCACTGGTTCTGCATCCCAAGCACATCCTACGTTTCTTAGGTTCCCCCCAAATAAAAGAATGGGCACACTCAGCCAAGACGAGCCATCCCTGCGTGTGGCTTTGCCCATAAACTTGCCTGCTTTCGTCCCCCAATCTCTCTGTCCGTATTCAGGGCACAATGCTCCCTCACCTCCCTCTTACTTTTCTTCCTGTTGCTCTTGGGGTTCCACTCTGAATGCTGTTTCCACCATTGCTAGAGATGTTCCTAAGCAGCAAGCACCCAGACCCTAAATTACATCTTCCCATTAAGTCTTACCGCCCAGAAGACCACTTCACAAGGGAACAAATGAAGAGAGAGTGAGGAGGAAATTATTCTATTGTCCCATCAATCCTGCCCTCTGGTTGGTTTCCCATCCCTTTTGCAACAGCAATTAATTTGGAGGTTGTTGGCTCTCATGCAGTGGGAGGTAGTTTACTCAGCACAGCACTAGACAAAGGTGTCCTACCTATATTCCGTGGACCAGCCTCACCTTCTGGGAGTGTTCTACGTTGCCACTGCAAAGACTGCTTTCTATCTTGGCACCTGGCAGTTAGTAAAAAAGAAAAATCAAAACTTTATGAAAGAAACATGTACAATATGTTCATTACTATATAATGTAAAAAAAAAATAGATTCACAACAAACATAGTCGAGCTGTGAAAGATAGTCAAGGTGACAAGGAAAGGGAAAGCAGTCAATGATGCTTTAGGCCATTTGACTTGAAAGATTTTGGGAGGGGGTTACTTTTAACCTCCTTTCTGTAAGCCCTCTCTGTAAGCAAGAGGGCAGGAAAGAGGGAAAGTCATTCCTGATTTGGGGAACAGCATGGATAAAGACTTGTATGATGTACGTGGTAAATGATACCCTGTTGAAATATTCTCTCCAAATCCTTTGCCTTCAAAGTGACTTGACCTTCACTGCAAAGCCGCCCTAGATGCAACCATAATGCACGTTGCATTCCTGCCTCAGAGCCTTTGCAGCAACCCACCCCCCAACCACATTACAGTGTAATGTATGGTCCAGTCTTCCATTTCCCACCTCAGGGAGAAGCCAGGCGTTGCTGGGAGTTTCCTCCAGACTGCGTGGCACTGTCCACACTGAGGAAGGACTGTGGTGGGAACATGCCACAAATTTCCCTAACAGCTTTGATGCAGGTGGTTTCATGCTCACTTGGGGTGCAGGAACCTCATAACTAGATTCTGGATTTCTCATAAAGAGAATTATTCCATGCATTGTTGTCCAATAAGTGTCTCTGTGGGAGGAAGGAGGGTGTGGATTATTGACCCACGGAAATCAGGTCAGTTCCTGGAACAGGCCCGGAGCTTTGTCAAGGCTGATTGAGACATACATGGGACGTCAGATCAGCCGGTCGGAATTGGGGTTGGGCACGAAGAGAAGACTTTTATTGTTTTAATGAACGCTGAACGCATCTTAAGGAAGTATCACAAATAATTTCCAGAGAGAGAGGTTGCTTCAAACCTGACTAGGGAAAGTGAGCTCCCCTAATTCAAAGCAATACATGTCTGCTTCTTCAGTGATACCTTACTGGTCTTGAAGGACTGAGACCCACACGCTCTGCTTTCTTGTAGGTTGGAGAGTTCAACATAGCATCTGGAAAAAAGCCTTGAATCTCTTAGCAGCAGCAAACTCAATTCCTTATGGAGTCCTTACCTTCTAATTAATTGGGGCTCTTAGAGTCCCAAGCTCCTTACCACAGCTGGTAAGAATATAGTCACCAGATTTAGCAAATAAAATTATAGGACACCCAGGTAGATAGATGACAAACAATTTTTAGTATGGGTATACCTCATATAATATTTGGGATACGCTTCTAATTTAGAAATTATTTGTTATTTATCTGAAATTCAATTTAACTGTATGTCCTTTGTTTTATTTGGCAATTCTAGTCGGAGGACCCTCATATATTTAAGAGGCTATTATCTGGACTTGTCTTTATAGATCTTGAGATCACGCCTAGAGATGGACGGCATACCTTGAAAGGTGTCTTAGTTCAAAAACGTTGGGGATTCCAGTCCTGGGGGGGGAAAGTAGATATACTAAGTTACTGACTGTTTCCATTTGTATCTCAGCTAAAACTCCATCCTACAGAAAAAGCATTATAGCCATTCCACAGGAACATGGTGGTTTTATGTAAAAGAATATGCGATTGACAGAACTTTATTTAAGACATGGACAGATTCCTCCAGGGGCATATAATACAATGAGAGTAAACACACACACACACACACAAAACTAGGAAAGCATCCACTGGTAAAACTAATAATAAAAGAAAGAAGAAAAGCAAAAACAAAAAACAAAAACAAAAGCAAAATGATCCTTCTCTGTAGATGGCCTACAAGTTTTATTCTGAGTCATTCAGTAGCCAGTGGAAAGAAGAGGCTGATGCTCATAGTCTATAAGAGTCCCATGCTCATTGTAACTAAAAAACAGCTGTTGCTCAAGCGAGGCAGGCTCATTTCTGGTCCCCAGCCCCAAGGAAAGTTTCTCCCTTGGAATCTCAGAGAGAAGGTACCACATAATTAGCTGAACAGTATCCTCGACATCAGTCCTACCAAAAATTGATTTGCTCATTGATTCGCTTATTCATTCATTCATTCATTTAAAAATTTGGTTCAGTGCATACGATGTGCAGGCATTGTTCGAATCACTGGGGATATGACAGTGAACAAAACAAGTACCTCATTTCGTGATTTCTCTCCCTAAGAATGGAACGTTTTGAAAGGTTTTTCCAACTGCACTAATTATTTACCAGTCTGGATGGTTTTGTAGCAGTGAAATCAGCAGGTTCCAGAGACCTGATAAGATGCTCAGAGCTCATCCTTGCCAGGGTCCCAGTGGAGAAGCTCTACAATCTTTGAAACTGAGCTTAGCTTTCCCACTCTTCGGTGCTGAACGAGGCTTTCGGCCAAACTCAAGTCTGCCCCTTTCATTTCCCAACTCTGTAACCAGCTTGTCTTTGGAGAGACTTACGGGGTGCCCAGATGAACCGGTGTGCTAGACACGGGGTTAGGAGATTTACATTTTTCCTATCACTTCATCCTCACAATCATTTTATGAGATAAGGAAAATGAGACCCAGAGAGTGCAACTTGCTTGAGTGCCTCTGATTATCGTAGGTTCCCTAGAAGTGCTGAGCCATGACTCAGAGCAGGTCAAGGCAATTCCTGCACTGAGTAGGAAGATGTTTTAGACGACCTCTTTGGTCCTTTTCAACACCGAGATGTTTTGATTATTCTATGAATAGGATGGTATCCACATGTGTGCTAAGAGCGGGTGTTCTTGGTGAGGGGAGAGCTCAGTGTGCCCCGACTTGTCAGGTAGATGTACAGGTGTGAATACTTTTAGTTTGAAATAGATGTTGTGACCCAGTGAGATGGAAATCGGGGTGCCATTAAAACATAAGATGTTCATTGCAGCATTTTTTTTTCTTAAAGAAAGGCAAGTAAATACAGCATTTAAATATCAAAACCGAAAAACACACATAAGATCTTCTTGGTGTTTTGCTAACCTATGGAGTCTTAACTAAGTTCATTTCCCTAAGCTTCAACTCCCTCATTAGCGTATGGAAGGGGTTAAAGTAGATGAACTTCAAGATCTCTTCCCATTGTCTATTCTAGAAGTGCACGATTTTATCCTGCCTCACCCCTTCTTCTACCCTCTACACCATTTCCACTTCTTTCACCCTGCCCCCCCCCAATTTCCTGCCCTCTACCATGAAACATGTTGTCAAGATGACATCGTTGATTAAAATCAGCCCAAATAAAGACATTAATAGCCACATGTGACTAGTTAAATTTACATAAATAAATTAAATAAAGAGTTTTGCTCTGAACCCACAGAAATCCTTCTTGTATTTTACTGATTAGTTCATCGCTCTCTCCAGAGCAATTTACGGATATGAACATGCCCCAGAATTTTAAACATTTATGCAGCTGCAAAAAAGATGGCCTGCCTTTATCGATATTAATGAGAGGCCACAAATTATACTTTGAGCTTTCCCCAAAGCAATCCAAATGGTGCAAATTGACACATTTACCTGTATCTATGGATGGGAACTAAGGACTGGACTCAGAAACAATAGGACAGTCTTGTTTGTGCTTCTTAATAGTTGTGTTCCCTTGGGTGTATGATTTAATCTCTACTGACTCTCAGTTACTTTCATTTGCAAATTAGAGAGAACATTCCCTGTGTCCCTGTACCGTGTGCAGTGAACATTAGGAGAGATGTTTGGGAGAGCTCCTATCCAGTGCTGGCTCAGAGTAGGCATCAGCAAATGCGTGTGAATCTGACCACAGTCAAAGTCATGAGACTGATTTTCCCGGAACCTCCTAACATCACATTTCGGCCTTCTGCATGGTTCACTCTGTCCCCCCGTGATTCTCTAAAACACGCCCCACTCACAAACATAGCATGTCACAAATACTGCACAAAGAAGCTTGGACCTCATTTAAACAGCATCCATTCTCATAGCTCAATTGGCTACACTTGAATTGGTGTAGCCCTTTCTTTACCATTCTATTACCCCTCCCTTAGCAGTTGTTGAGTCGCCGACTTATCCCTTTCCTTGGCATCGTTATCAAATTTACCTGCCCTATGGACTCCCTCTTCAAGGCCTGGCCATAGATATTCACCAGCTCGCAGAGCAGGCTGCCAAAGGAATGGTCGCTAAGGGGATTCTCAGAGTTGTAGTTGATTATAATCTATTTTATTATACCTAGAAGCAGCTGTGTTTCCACTGGGGCTCTCCGTTCCTCATACAAACACATCATACCCTCCTCAAAGAGCGGCATTAAAAGTAGTATGGGGAATTAAAATTCATGTAGCTTTTACCGATATTATTACTGTTTACATTTTAGATGAGCCTAACTCACTTCACCACCCCCACCTTGATATAACGGGCTTCTACTTCTTTTTCATCCTGTTAAACTCTACGCTCTTCCAACCTTAGGTCCATCTAAATGTTGAGGGTGGAAATTTTGTTCATTTGTGCCTCCCCAACATCTAGTATAATCCTAACACTTAGGATGCTGTTGAGAGCGGGGTGGGGAAGAAAGGGGAGGAAGAGAGAGAAAAAATGAAAAAGACTTAAGTGCTTGAGTTGCAAACTGACTCAGAATCAGCACTGGCGAGTGCTGAGGCCTCAACAGATCCAGGTGATGTGGCTCCAAACTCCTTAATGTGAGCCTGAGTTCTGACACATCTTCCCCCTTGGGTTAGCAAATTTTTATAGCCGGGTTTAGACCCTAAAAGAAGCTTCTACTGGATAGAGACTACTCATCCCAACAGACAAACATTGAACATGCCCTCGTTTCAGACACTGGGTTTCACTCTGGGAATTCACGGATACCACAGGTGTTGCCCTAGCCTCCTAGGGGGTGAGTAGTGTTGAAGGCCAGGCAAACCCACACACATTGTTAACATAATGTAGTATGCAAAATCGATGTTGT